>NW_020185332.1:1397122-1453122 GCF_003031525.2 Neophocaena asiaeorientalis asiaeorientalis | reverse complement strand
TTTTTTTTTTTTTTTTTTTGCCGTGCCACGCAGCTTGTGGGATCTTAGTTCCCTGACCAGGGATCAACCCGGGCCCTCAGCAGTGAGAGTGTGGAGTCCAGGGAATTACCTAACTTCTTAAATAATAGTCAGCTTCCCTCCAGTTGTCAGGAAAATATGGTAAGAATCAAATTCTCAGTGTAAAGGCTTCTTTTCTTCATAAAATTTTCTTAAGCTTTCAGCATTCATCTGCTGGTGGGTGCTAGCAGATGACAAAATGAATGCATAAGAAACAAACAAATATTAACAGAAAAACTCAAACATCTGGTCATGTCTGGTAGAATAGCGTGTTGTTTCCATGGATGTGTGTATGCTTTTAAGAGATTTTACGTATTCTGTTACTCATACAACAGAGTAATCTTTTTTCCTAGTGTATGTGATGAGATTAAATATGAAATTAAATATTCATGGTGTTCTACAAATAACAGCATGATTTCTAGATGCTCTGCTACCTGAATAAATTGGAAATATAAAACTAACAGAAAATGTTTTAGTGTGGGGGAGTGGGCATATGGATGATAAACAAGTAAAATGACGTACTTCTGAGTGTGCAAAGTGCTGTGAAGGAAATAACGTATGTGATGGAGAGTGACTGTAGGTAGTGGGCCCCCTTTAGCGAGGGAGAGCAGGGGAGTCCTCCTGGAGGAGGAGAAGTTCAAGTAGACAGTCCAAGTAGAGTTCCATGAGAATTCTTCTGGAATTCTTCCCCATGCTCCATAGGGGAAGAGGAGGAAACAGCATTTGCAAAGGCTCAGAGCAGGGAAAGACCTTGGTGCACTAGAGGAAAGAACTGGAGGCCAGTATAGTGAGTAAGGGGACACTAGAGACGGGGATGAGAGCTGCTTCATCAGGGCCTTGTGGATTAGATACGGAGTTTGGATTTTATTTGAAGTTCAACGGGAAATGATGTAATGAGGAGTCATAGTTAAAAGGTCACTCTTTAACTGCTATGTACAAAGAATGGTAGGTGTGCAAGGGTGGAAGTAGGGAGTCCAGTTAGGAGGCTGTTGTGGGCATCCAGCGTGTGTGTGTGTGTGTGTGTGTGTGTGTATGTATCTTTGAGAGATATTTTGAAGACAGAATCGTCTGGATTTGGTGATGGTGTGGATGTGGAGGGTGAGTGGAAGTCAAGGTTTTTCGCTTGAGCAGCAGGGTGGATGGTGGCGCCATCTAGTGAGAAAAGGAAGACTACAGGAAGAACAGGTTTAGGAAGACTCAAAAGTTCCCGCTCTGGAATGGTGAGTTTGAGTGTTTATGTCACCTCCAAGTGGATATGTCTATGAGGCAGTTGCACAAATGGGCTTAAAGCTTATGAACAAGGTCAGGGCTGGAAATAGAGATTTGTGAATCGCCAACAAATGTATGGTTATTAAAATCAAGGACCAGCTGATGCTACTCTGAAAGAGAGAGAGAGATTAGGATTAAGCCCCAAAGAACTCTGATGTTCATTCATTTGGCAAACATTTATGGAATCTCTTTGTATGAAACCTGTGTAGGGTCTGGGGATACAGTGAGAAATAAGGCAGCACTCAAGGGGCTCAACCTAGCAGAGGAGCAGGAGTTGATCCAGGTTTTGTAGGGTCTGACACTCTTTAAGAAAAGGAATATAAAACTATTGCTACAAAATTAAATATGAGGCCTCAGAAAGTGTTTGTGAGGGGAGAGATGGGCCTTGAAGTTTAAGCTTCATCAGCTCTGTGGTAAAGCCCCCTTAGTGGGGAAGACAGAAAAATAAAAGTAATATTTACCATATCATGTGTAATGATACAGGTAAGTGCTGAGGGATTTAGCACTGCCGAGAGTGGACATCTCAACAAAAGTCAGGGAAGGCTTCCTAAGGGAGGTAGGTGATTCTTAGCTGAATCTTGAAGGACAAGCAGGGGTTGGCTGACTGAAGAAGGGATAGGAGTCTCCTAGGCATGTATAAAGGCCAGGGGAATGAGAGAGGGTGATGAGACTATAGCTGCACTGTCCAGTATGGGAGCCACTAGCTACATGTAGCTACTGAGCTCTTGACATGGGGCTAGTCTGAATTGAGATGTGCTGTAAGTATAAAATATACATTGGGTATACTAGTATGAGAAAAAAGGTAAAATAGCTCATTGATATTTTTATATTAATTACATGTTGAATTATAATTCTGATATATTGGGTTAAATAAAGTACATTATTAAAATTAATTTCACCTGTTTCTTTTACTGTTTAAAAATGTGGCTACTAAAAAAATTAAAATCACATGTGTGGCTTGCGTTCTATTGCTATTGGACAGCACTGAACTGGAGGTAAGCAGGAGGGTGGAATATGCTCAGCTAAGGAGTGTGGACTCCCTCCTGAGGACACTGAGCCCCCAGGGTACAGGGGAGGGACATGATGTGCTTTGCTCAGAAAATCACTCTGGCTGAAGAGTGAATGAGGAACCAGAAGAGGAGCAGTCCAGGAGTCAGGAGGCTGTTGCAGCATTGTAGGCAGGAGAATAGAGAAATGAGGCCAAATTTGAGGACTTTCAGGAACTAGATCTGACAGTTGGTTGTAGATGAGCTGTGAGGAAGCGAGGAGGAATTTGGGCAGACTTTTGGGTTTCCAGCCTAGACAGGTGAGTGGATCAGGGTGCTAGACTGTATTCAATGAAGGTAAGACTCAACCAGGCATTCAGTAAATCTTTGTTGAATGAATGTTTAAAAAACCACACAGACCAGAATGTGCAGTTCAGGAACTGTGTCATGGGTGGTCTAGAAAGGGAGAGGTCAATGATTAACTGCTACATCAGTGGGAGATAGGAATTGGAGGTCAGGAGGACAAGCCCCTGCAGGGTCGCCCTGTTGACCAGCACAGATTCCCGTGAACGGCTGGCTGCAAGGGATCCTGTTGCTCATCCTCATCAAGATGCATCACAGGTGTTGGGGGTTTGGCTGGCATGAAGACATCTTCTTTGGTTTCCTCAGCCCTCTGGTTAACTTTCATGAGGAGAGGGAGAAGGTGCGGATGATGGGGCTGAAGAAAGAGGAGGATGATTGGTGTAGTGTGAGAGGTGGATGTGGGAATGTGTTTGTAATAAGGGCATACTCTGAAAGCACCTACTTGCTGGTACCGCTACCCATATATGGACCCATCAGTCACACTGAAATGTAGACAAACATTTATATCCATCTACCTGAAATGTCAGTAATATGAAACAGAGCCACTAGGAAATATAAATTTGACTTCATTTCCTTATTGATGCTTGGGGAAAAAATGTGATTTAGTAAAAACAACAACAAAAACAATCCTCTGAATAGAGATTAGGAGGTCGGGGGTTCTGTCACTATTGTTGTGAGTGTGGGCAAGTCACAGAATCTTTTCTGCATCTCAGTTTTGTCATCTGCCAAAATAGCAATAATAATACTAGCCTTGTCTGTTTCATAGAATTAATAATATGGAATGAGAAAATGCATGTAAAGGGCTTCAGAAAGTTAGTGCATACTGAGGGTAGAAGATGTTGATATGTGCAATGAACAGTGAACCCGTAGAGAAGTTATTTTGACTTAAATAAATCTGAATGGAAGAGAAATCATTAGGCATGTGCTTCGTGGGGCAAAAGTCAGTCTCTCCTGCCCTTTTGTGGACAGAACCAGCCATCCCAAAGGGTAGCCTGGCCTTTCGTACTTCTAAGAACTCATTGGGTGAGAGTTGGATGTGATAAATAGTGAGGTGGCTGGGCCAGTGGGGTTTCGTGCTGTAGCCTCCAATATCCCAGAATTGTGAAAGACGGGATTTGTTCAGAAAATCCACAGTGCCCCCTTCATATTCAGATTGGTTATTTCTGCTTTGGTTCGTTCATTTGTATGTTCGTCCATTTGTTCATTCATTCAACAATGTGTATCCAAGCATTCAAACCTCTCCCATCCTTCGAAGATTATCCAAACTTCACCTACTTTCAGAAGGCTTCCGTGTCCATCCCAGCACAGCACCTTAATCTGTGCCTCTCATTTCTTCAGGCACATTCTGCTTTGTCATGTGTTCATGTTATCATTGGTCTCAGTTCCTTTCTGTAAGTAGAATCCATGCCCTAAACATCTTTGTATCCCTACAGCACTAGCACACTGCCCGGTATACAGCAGGTACTCAGAAATTAAGAACTGAATGAGTAAACAAATTGGGCGGATGGATGGGTGGGTGGCCCTGAATCAGGCAGTATTCTCTGTATTTTCTGATCAGGCAGAGATGGGAGTGTAGCAAGTCCAGTTCTACTTCTGGCCTTGGAGGTTGGTGAGGTGGGGGAGGCAGTGGAAGGTGAAGACAATTACTGGGGGCAGCCATTGGTGACCCTGCTGCCTGAAGATGGCGCTAGAGGTCACTTGGCGTATCTACTCGTTGAGCTCTCCTTAACCGAGCATCTGCTGTGTACAAGACACTATGCCACAGGTTAGGGGAACAGAGATAACTATATGGTAGTTCAAAAAGACATGAAGTCTAGCTGGGTAGACAACTAATATGTGTGAACAATGATGATTTCTTTAGAAGTTCGGATGGTGTTACGAGATAGTAAATGCAAAGTGGCAAGCTAGAGGTTCAGAGAGTAAATACTGTGGGCGTAATGATTCTTCATCTCGGGTCTTCTAGGTCTGTCCCCTTCCCCAGCTGGCTGCCCTACAGCTTCCCCAGGACACTAGCAAGCACTTATTCGATTACAGAGCCAGATTTTTGGTATCACAAAGTGTGTCCACTGTTGTTATACAGCTTTTGAGGAGAGAGGTATTGTCGAGAGCTGGAGTGAGGGCTGGGGTGGCGGTGAGAGGGGCCATTTGGGAAAGCTTTATGTAAGAATTCACCCTGATTTTTCTGAAAAATAGTTAGGCATAGAGGAATGGAGAAGGCATTTTAGGCAGAGGAGAAAGGCATGAACAAGGGACTAGGAATTGGAATTGGTTAGGTATATGCATGAGACTGTTCATTCATTCATTCATTCAACCACTGTTTTCTGAACCCTTGCTAAGTGCCAGGCAGTGTTCTCATGCTTGACATACAAGCATGTGTCATGAATGAAACAGTCTGCCTTCAAGATGCTAGTGGGACAGTCAATTTACTTGGGTTTGCCAACATACAAATAACATACAAATAGATTGGGGAAAGTGCTATGAAGGAAAAGGAGTCAATAAAAGAGAATTAGCTGGGCACCTTAGCTTCCCAGAGGAAGGTGACATGTAAGTGGAGACCTGAAACGTGGGGAGTGGAGGAAAGAGGGTTCCAAACAGAGGAGGAGGGACCGTGTGCTGAGGGTTTCAAGGTGGGTAAAGAGGATGGTGCATTTGAGAGACTGAAAGACAGCTGTAGCTGGTGTTACTGGACCTCAGTGAGTGGACACATTTGACTGGGAATACTGCATGCAGGCTGAAGCCAGACTGTGGAAGGCCAGGCTGGGGGTGGTGGACATGTTAAAACATTTTCTGAGGCCAGATTATCTCTGGGTGTGTTTCTGTGTTCCCACATGAGGGCTGCCTGGAGAGAGAGGGAAGTAGGGAGGAAGGGTGAGGGTCTCTCTGAACATCTTGTGATTCCTGTCCCTATTTGCAGCTGGGCGATGGGACAGTTGTGGTGGATGAGCAGCAGGATAACAAGAAGCTGAAGGTGGGTGCCGTGTGGAGTCTGCCCAGTGGGGTTACTGCAGGGTTTCAGAGGACAACCACAGACCCAGGGCGCTGTGGCCCTGATGCTGGGGATACTGGGCTGGGCTCAGACCTGGGAAGCTCCTGGGAATGCTGCCAGGGTGAGCCAGGGAAGGAGCCAGAGGGACTGTCACCTCCAGGTGGCCTTGGAGGAGGTGCTAGCTTGGGAGCTAAGTCCAGAATGTCACTGCTCACTGTCTGTGTGAGCTTGGTCCTCAGATTCTGCATCAGTAGAATGACTGGACTAGATGAACCCAAGTCCCATTTTGTAGACCCAACACTCTATGATTGAGCTAAAAGCCTAATTACCTGCGGCTTTGGAATGCCCCAGAACTAAGAGAAACATACGAGGGGTGGGGCGGGGGGATATGAGGTTTCTGAAAAACTGTGTCTTAGCTGTCTTTGGCCTGTGGGCATTTGGGAAGAAGTGGGGACCTTAGAGAGAAGAGGCCAGGGTCTGCATGAAACCTCCCCCATCCTACGAAAATCCGTAGGCCTGTTGTGAAGTATTGTGTTACTATAGCCACTAGATGGCAGAAGAGTTCAGATCCAGAGGGTTGGTTGGTAGGGAGGGAGGGACCAAGCAAGCAGTTTGTCTGACTTTGAATGTTCCCTTGTTAAGTCAGATGATGTTTCTATGTGTGTCGCTATCGTAATTTAAAAAAAAAAAAAAAATTCAACTAAGTTTAAAAATCAAATCAGCTTTATTCAACAATTCATGAATTGGCCAGCATCCCATCTAGCAAATAGAAAGGAGTTCCAGGTTGTTTCAGGCAAGGTCACCTTCCTTTGGGGGACAGCAGGGGTCTGTCGGGTAGATTACCTCACTAGTGTGCTAACCAGTTAATTCCAGACTGACTGGTTAAGAGTCCATTCCCAGGAGGGGCTGAAACTGCAGTTAGGTATTTTATGTTTCGGTTTGGTGATGTGGGCAGAGTACAAGTGACTCCATTTTGGACCTGTTGTCTCTTTTTTAGCACTGTGAATGAATGTGTGCCACATCCGTGTGTCTGCACATACAGATGTGTGTATGTGTGTGCCCGTGAAGGTCTCTTGAGCATGTGGGTAGAAAAGAAAGGGCTGGAATCAGAAGACCTGGGTGCTAGTCTTGACTCCTTCATTTACGACCTTGGATAAGCCACCCAGCCTTGTTGAGTTTTCATTTCTTTTTCTGTAGGCGGGGATCAAAGCCTTGCTTATGTCTGGGGGTGGGACAGTGATAAAGCACCATGATGCTCTTTGTGGACTGTAAGGGGCTGTGCCCATGCACCGTGGGGCTGTCTGTGAGGTGTATGGGTGAGAGTGTTTCTTTGAGGATGTACTTGCAGGGATGGACAAACCCTCGGTAATGTGGTATCCTTAATACACGTTGTCTGCTCCCTGTCAAAGAGCTTGGGGAATGACTTGGTATGTAGAATTAGCCAGTCATGGAAGAGTTGAGGGGAGGCTGAGAAAGAAAGCACTGTAACTGTCCTGTTGAGGTGAAGGAAGACGGGGTGCCAGGATAAGGCTCCTGTGCTTCTGGCCTGATCTTTATAGGAGGGAGGAGGGTTAGTGAGGCCCCCGTGCGGCTCCTCCCCCGGCTCGGGCAGAGGCCCGCTGAGGCCTGCGCCGCTCTCTCCTGCTTAGCTCGCGTCCGTGCTGACCCAAGGGAGCAGCTTGGCCTCTCTGCACAACAGTACCATCCGCAGCACCATCTACCAGCTCATTCTCCACAGCCTGGACACTCTGGGGGAAGGTAAGCAAGGTCTGCCCAGACCTGCGTGGTCTCCCTGTCCACTCCTTCCCTCCTGCAGCTGAACAAGAACTGGGACTTGCAAAACTGAGAGGCAGCAGGTGGAGTGAGGGTGGGAGTGGGAAGAGAGTTAGCAGAAGAGAGAGGGTGGTAGAGGCAGGCAGTCTGGGAAGACCCACCAGGAGAGGGCCCCGAGGAGCTAAGGTCCTTAGGTATCCACATCCCACTACCTCCTTGTCTCCGTGTCCCTCCTGTAAAATGAAAGGGTTCATCTGCAGTGAGTGAGGCCATGAGTGTCATGTGCCGTGCACTGGTCTATGTTGGGGCTGCCCTCCGTGACTTTCCTGCAGAGCCCACCCCCATGAGTCAGCCCCAGTGTCCCACAGAGTCTCCAGCAAGATAGTGTGGCCAGGGCTGCTTCTGGGGGCATCACCTGCGGGGCCCCACAGCTGGAAGCTCTGGATGGTGCCTCTCTTTGCTCTGTATTCAGCTCCAGAGTCCTAGGAAGCCTGCTGACCCCTCCCCAAGCCAGGTATCCCAAAGGACACCCTGGGGGCCACCAGGACCACTTCTGGGAGTGGTGAGGTCCAAAGTGTAGTGGGAGCTGATGCCCAAGTTGACAAATGATGGAGGCAGCTGAGATCCTCACCACCCACTTTATGGAGACCTGCCTTCTGCCCCGCTTCCCCAGAGAGCTACCTCGCAACAGGCTTTGCAGGCCCCTAAAGGGCATCCTCAGGTACGCTTCTCTTCTCCTTGGGCACCTCTGTCTCTGGGACACTGCTGCAGAACTGGAGCGCCAGCATGAGGCCCATCAAGGAAAGGTTGGCCTTTGGGCGGAAGCCAGGGAGTTGGAGTGCAGCTGGGCAGGAGGCTGAGGACTGAGCTGAATATGACACCAGAGACTGATCCATGAGCCCCAGGGACAAATTTTAGGGACCTCAGTATTTCTCAGGCCCTGAAGCATCTTCTTCACATATGATACTGGGTTGTTGGTTGTTTAAAACAAGCATATGGTCAAAGACGAGGTGATCAAACCTTCCCTAGAAAATTCTCATGAGGAGCTTCCGCAGACGTTGGGAGAGGCCACCCCCCTGTCAGCTCCAGAAAAACAGTATCCCTGGGGTTTCAAGAGTGGAGTCTGCAGCATTGGACAGCCTGTGGGTGATCAGTGCTGGGGGCGTATCTGGCCTGGGCACAGTGAAGGAAGCTGTATCCCTGGGTTAGGCCTGGCCCTCCTCGTGGAATCACTGACTCAGCAAAGTCTTAAAGATAAAGACCTTCTCCTGGATGGGACTGCAGGGCCCCCTGCCTGGGCCACTTCCATGAGCAGCAGCCATCTGCTGGCTTGTCCTAACAGGATTATGTGATGTCCAGGCCATGTCCAGGCCAGGCTGAGGTCAGAGGAGATTGATACTAAGGAGATGATCCGGCCGCGCTGAGAGTTGAGAGGCCATGTGAGGAAACAAGCGCTGGGGGAGCCAGTGGCAATTATCCCCAGGAAGACAAGCACGCTTGGTACCCTGTGTGGGTGTGCGATGGGTATGGAATGGCCCTCCCAGGGAATGATTGCTTATGTGCCTGGGATGCAGTCCCGCTCAGAGAAGCTGGCCCTGATCCTGTACCCTGAGATTCCATCCAGGAAGGGCCGGGATCAGGCAGGGCTGGGATGAAGGCCTTTGTTCCCAACACTTTGCAGATACATGTTTGTGTTTCCGTATGCTCTTTCCAGATGGCTATCCAGATGTTTCCACCCTTTCCAAGCAATGAACTCTCTCCACAGAGCTGATCCATGGTCTGAACTCTTACCCTGGGTAGGGGCTTTACCTCTCCAGAATCCCATGCTGCTTCTGGTGATTTCATTCACACATGTGCGTGTGTATATGAGAGAGACAAAGAAAGAGACAGAGATAGAAAGGAACAGAGAGAGGCCCTTCAGCGGACCTGCTTTCCTCGGTGGCATGGGAAATGAGAGGTTAGGGCGTGTGATGAGGAAGGAGAAGGAAAGAGGGGAACTTGGTTTTCTTGCCAGCTCCTCTAGCCAACAGTCAGCAGGTATTCTCAGCACCAGGACTGGAACCAGGGGAGCCCTTCAGAAAGCTATGCGTTGTTCAACAGAAGACTGCAGTGCTTGATCAGTGCCAAGGGGGCACTGGAGCAGTCTGCATGAGGTAGGCAGTGGAGTACCCACCACCTGACATCTCAGTTCTGACGGGACCCGCTGAGCAGGCCCACCAGGACACTTCGAGGGACGACACTTGCCAGAGTGATGGCTCTGCAGGATGGAGCCTGTTGCCAGAGGCAGCTGCAGCTCAACCAGCCTGATTGTTTAGGAGACAGGTTGAGAGAAGGAAACTCCAGACCTGCTTTTGTGTCCTGCCCATCCTGGACCCAGGCAGAGTTTGATTCCCAAACCTTCACAGTTTGCCTGTATCATGGACTAGAGGATCTTCAGGGTCCCTTCTAACTCAAACCCTCTGGAATACTGGGCCTCAGCAGTGCAGAGTTGCTTCCTGGGTGGAAGAGCTGCTCTCAACTACTATTGTCAACTCATCATTGTCGTCATAGCTAAAACTTATGTAGTATTTTCTAGGTGCCAGGCACTGGCTTAAGCACATTCATATATAAATTCATTTATTCCTTCAACAACTCTGTAAGATTTTTTTTTTTTTTTGGGCTGCATTGGGTCTTCCTTGCTACGCGTGGGCTTTCTCTAGTTGCGGTGAGCGGGGACTACTCTTCATTGTGGTGCGCGGGCTTCTCATTGCGGTGGCTTCTCTTGTTGCGGAGCACGGGCTCTAGGCATGTGGGCTTCAGTAGTTGCAGCACACGGGCTCGGTAGTTGTGGCTCACGGGTTCTAGAGCGCAGCCTCAGTAGTTGTGGCACATGGGCTTAGTTGCTCCGCGGCATGTGGGATCTTCCCGGACCAGGGCTCGAACCCGTGTCCCCTGCATTGGCAGGCAGATTCTTAACCACTGTGCCACCAGGGAAGTCACTCCGTAAGATTTTGTAGGTGAAGAATCTGAGGTACAGAGGGTCACCCAGCTGGATCCAAAGCTAGCAAGTGGGCAGAACTAGGATTCAAACCGAGGCATCTAGCTCCAGAATCCATGCTAACTTAGCAATATTTAATTGCAGCAGTTAAAGTATTTATTTATTTTGTCTCATGGACTCCCACATCAGTGCTCTATCATATTACTGCCTTTTTAGAGAGGGGACACTAAGGTGTAGAGAGGGTACACAGGCTTCCCAAGGTCACCCAGCACTCACAGGGCAGAGCCAGCCTGGAACCCAGAATAGACCCCATGGCTCCACTTTGCTCTTACCCTTACGGACTGCACAGCTGTGAGGAGGACGCTCATGAGCTCCTGCACTTCAATCTCTGTGCCTCTCAGCTTGAAATTACACATGTACAGCACTTTGCATGTTGCCTGGAACAGTCATATTGAAAGAGAGTTGACTTCCCCATTTCTCTTTTCTGGAAATCAGGGCAGCACTATTCTGTGCACGATGCTCTGTGGACTGCCAGCAAGGCACAGAGTGTACACAGGGATCTGGACGGAGACTCTGCTTGGGCTGCAGGTGTCTGGAGTCCAAAGGAGAGTGGCAGGGAACTTGGTGAGCAGCTATTTCCCCTTTCCCACTGGAGAGGGGAGGCTCATGAACATGGCCACCAGTAGTTCCCCTGGAGCCATAGCAAAGCTTCTAGTAAATTCATAGAAATTAAGCTGCAAAGGACCTTACAGACAATCTAGTCCAAGGATGGCAAAAATATCTCCCTGCCATTATTTTTTCATTCCCTGCCCATTGCAGATATCACCGATGAATCATGGTACTCTCCTACCAAGCTTGGACCAGAATTCTCAATTCAGCACTCAAGCAGCCGTCACTTGAGTTCATAAAGGAAATAAATCCTATTTGTTGCCCCCAAATAAAGTAAACCATGTCATTTTATCGGAAGTAGGCCTAGAGAGGGGAAGTGACTAGCCTAAGTGGCTAACCTAAGGTCATAGCCAGTTAGTGACAATGTAGGGAATTTAAGGCAGAAGTTTGGGAATTGGGCACCATGAACAAGCCTAGGAGGACCAGAGTCCAGATGTTGCAACTTCCAGGCCAGCCTCTTTCCACCTACTTCAGCTGCTCTGACTGTCAGCTGACCAACCTAACTGAATGGTGTAGCAGGGATACTGTGGTCTTGGATAAGATGTGTTTCCTTTCTCATTCACAGCCCGGCCCTCCAAGGACAAGGAGGAGGAGAGCTTGAATCAGGAGGCCAAAGCCAAGCCTCAGGCCAAAGCAGAGAGCAAACCAGAAGGTGAGAGGATGGTGAGACCAGTGGGTTTTCTCCTGCCACCTTCCTCCCTCCTGTCAGCCAGGGACTGGGCGGCCTCCTGGTCTCTCTGAGCCAGTCAGCTGGAGTGATGAGCTGGTGCTCCCCTCCTCCCTGCTGCACTCCGGCCTCCTCCTTCCAGGGTGCTCCCCTCCTGGCGTGGCTGCAGCCCCGGGGGTGGCCCTGTACAGCTCCCTCCGCACTCTCCTCACATGGGGTAGGCAAGGCCTGGCAGGGGTTATTGAACTTCTATTTCTTTTTTGCTAAATCTTGTCCCAAATGAGATTCTATTGGACTCTATTTCTTCTTCCTGTCACTTCTACACAGTGCTGCTAGGGAATTGGTCTGAGACCAGTAACCCCAGTGAGGGAGGGCCATCGGGGGTCTGGTGATGAAAACATTCAGCATCCATGTGGCAGCTGGGACACGGTAGTGAGACAGCTACTGCCCAGTGGGCTCTGCACAGCACACCAGGCCTGCCTGATCCACCCAGCAGCTTCGGAGGGAGGGAGGTAGCGCAGCAGTCATTGTTCCCATTCTATAGACAAGGAAACTGAGGCTCAGAGAGGTCAAGTGACTTGCCCAAAGATATATAGCCAAGAAGTGAGAAAGCCTGTACCTAAACCTAGACCTCCAGACTTTCCAGTTCTCCCTCTCCTGCAGTCCTATTCCAAGACTCCCTAGCTGCTGCCTTTGAAATCATCAGGCTCCTCTCATGCAGTTGGTAGGGGGAAGGGTCAGGCGCTGAGAGCTGGGGCTTTGCCCTCTCTTTTAAGCTGTTCACAGTATCCTTGGCTACATTGCCAGGATGGAAATGTCTGAATACAGGGAGAGCAAGGAGAGCCACTTCCCAGCTGTCCTCTCATCTGCAGACATCTCTGTGGACAGGACAGTAACAATTCACATCACATCATTTTCCTTTTCCTGTTAACAAGAAATTCCCCAAACAAACCTTCTATGACCCTGAAGTGGATAAGTCCAGTAGCCCTGTAACCACTCACACCAGTCTCTGCCAGCTGCCCTCAGAACCTGGCACACTCTTCTGACCTATCCCATGTTTATCCTTTAAAGAGGAGGAGCCAGCCAAGCTCCCTGAGGTCACGGTCACACCAGCCCCTGCTCCAGACGTCAAGGGAGATCAGGAGGAAGATCCTGGCAGTCAGGTAGGCACAAGCCTCTTCCCAGGTGGTGGAATTTGAGAGGCCCAGGGAAGGATT
Organism: Neophocaena asiaeorientalis asiaeorientalis; assembly: GCF_003031525.2. Classification (NCBI taxonomy): domain Eukaryota; kingdom Metazoa; phylum Chordata; class Mammalia; order Artiodactyla; family Phocoenidae; genus Neophocaena; species Neophocaena asiaeorientalis. The sequence goes on along the minus strand of NW_020185332.1, from coordinate 1,440,158 downwards.
TGCCAATCAAAAATCAGTCCTTCCTGAAGATTGGAAATGCTATTTGAGGTTCATTCCTCTGGTGTAAGCATTGCCCTTTCTTTGAAGATCAAACACCTCATGAGGCCAGTTAATTCACTAATACCTTAGTATGAGTAAGATAATATGTATGAGAATGTGTTGCCAACCTATGTCCAATCAGCTGTGGCAGGGAGAGGTGGCGTGCTTTGACTCCAGTGTGGGAGAAGGGAGCTACCGGTCAGGGGCTATTAGCAGTGACAGTTTTCAGAGAAGAGGGTGCAGGCTGGGCAGACACTCCTGTACCTATCAATTTAAATGACTTGTCATTTCCTCCAAGAAGCCTTCTCTCCTGATGAGGGTGGGGAAGGGAGGGCAGAAATTATTTCAGACTCAAGTCTTCTCACTCTTCATTTCCAACTGAAAGCACAGGCCTCATGGATATTAATATTTGACTTCTTCATTGAGTGCTCTGAACCCTGGTTACATATTAGAATAATTTGGGGGAGCTTTAAAAACTGCCCAGGGTGCACTTTCAACCAATTAAGTCAGGATATCTGGGTTGGGTCCTTGGGCATGAATGTTTTAAAATCCTCTAGGTGATTTTAATATGCAGCAGAGTTGAGAATCATTGGGCAGTGCTGGGGGTTGGCAGTGTCATGACATTTGTTATGGATGACGTACTCCATGAGCATACAGCCCAGGTCATTTGCTCAAGGGATTGGACCAGCACATTGTTATAGGTCATTTAGGAGCCAAATCTGAGGACCCTCAGAATCAATGGCTTTCAGAGTGAGTGGAGTCAGTCCATGGTTCCCACACATCGGTCTATAGATGCATTTATTGGAAGCACTTGTGAGCATATTAAAATAGATTCCTGGCTTCCAGTCCTAGAGATTATACTTCAGTTGGTTTGGGGGGGGCAAGGAAATCTGTATTTCTAGTAAGCTCTCAGGCTACCAGGTTTGGGAACCAAAGATCTCATTCGGCCCTGGCATTTGCAGAGCAGGGTAGCTTGGTGGTTAAGAGGCCAAGAGTTGGACTATCCATATTCCAATCCCAGCTTCATCACTTACAAACTGTGTGGACCATAAGCAAGTTATTTAACTACTCTGTACCCTAGTTTCTTCATCTGTCAGATGGATTTAGTTCTGCCTATATCATAAATTAATTGACTCATGAAACATACTAAGTGCTAGTTGTTATGACTATTATTATACCACTTAGCATGATGCCTGGCACATAAATACCCTCAGAAAATAGGTATCCTCCTCGTCATCATCATTTTACACATATAAGGTAATAGAGCAGTTGAGGAGTTTTAATGGACTCTAGCAATGTGATGTAACCACCAAAAGATACCATGTCATTTTAGGCAACATTAATGGAAGCACAGTATCTAAAATAAGGGGGGTGATAACCCTGTTTGACTCTGTGAAGTGTTCTGTGTTGTTTTAGAAGCCTTCTCATGGGATATAAGCTAACTAGAATGAGTTCACCAAGAAGGAGAGGAGGCTTTAGGCCATAGTATGGGGGAACCATAGAAGGATCTGGGAATCTTTAACCCAGGGAAGAGAGCTGTCTCATGGAAGAGTGTTATGTATGGCTCCCAAGAGTAAACCTATACACAGGAGGTAGAACTTTGGTATAAATATGACTTCAAACCAATCAGAGTTGTCAAGATGACAGAAGCTGCTTTAGGTGGTGAGTTCTCCATCCCTAGAAATGATCAAATAAAGACCAGACCACCACTGGGTAGGAGTGTTGTGAAGGGAATTTTGCTGAATGATCGCACTAGTTTCTTCCTCATACTCAAGCTTTTAGATACATTCTGAGAACAACAACAACAAATGTGGGGAAAAACTGTGGGGAGGAACAAGCAGGGCAGTTATTTCCCATTAATCTGTTGGCTTTGGATTGCAGGGAGATGTGGCTGAAGCTGAGAGCACAGGTGAAAGGACAGATAATGAGGTTAAAACTCCTGGTGAAGGTGAAAATGGAGAGCAAAGTGGAGGTGAAGCTCAACCAGAAGGTGAAGGTGAAGAAAAAGGAGAGAATGAAAGTGAAGGTGACATCCTGGCAGAAAGGAAAGGAGATGATGAAGGTGAAGGTGACATCCTGGCAGAAAGGAAAGGAGATGATGAAGGTGAAGGTGACATCCTGGCAGAAAGGAAAGGAGATGATGAAGGTGAAGGTGACATCCTGGCAGAAAGGAAAGGAGATGATGAAGGTGAAGGTGACATCCTGGCAGAAAGGAAAGGAGATGATGAAGGTGAAGGTGACATCCTGGCAGAAAGGAAAGGAGATGATGAAGGTGAAGGTGACATCCTGGCAGAAAGGAAAGGAGATGATGAAGGTGAAGGTGACATCCTGGCAGAAAGGAAAGGAGATGATGAAGGTGAAGGTGACATCCTGGCAGAAAGGAAAGGAGATGATGAAGGTGAAGGTGACATCCTGGCAGAAAGGAAAGGAGATGATGAAGGTGAAGGTGAAATCCAAGCAGGAGAAGATGGTGAAATGAAAGGTGATGAAGGTGAAACTGGAGAGCAGGAATTGAACGCTGAAAATCAAGATGAAGCCAAAGAAGATGAGAAAGGTATAGATGGTGAAGAGGAAGGTGATGGAGGTGAGAGAGGAGACGAGGAGGAGGAGGAGGAGGAGGAGGGAGAGGAGGAGGTCTATGGATGGGGATGAGGATAATGGGATATCGGTGCCTCTGTGGCTGCTGCTGCTGCTGCTGCTGCTGCTGCTGATGGGGGGAGGAGGAGGAGGAGCAGGAGGAGGAGGAGGAGGAGGAGGAGGAGGAGCCTTTGTCCCTGGAATGGCCTGAGACCAGGCAGAAGCAAGCCATTTACCTCTTTCTTCTGCCCATTGTGTTCCCACTGTGGCTGACGGTGCCCGACGTTCGGAGGCTGGTGAGTTTGCCCAGCTGTCCCCAAGCTATCTGTCCCCAGGGAGGCTGTGGGGTCTCTCGGCACTCCCCCTCAAGAGGACGGAAGGGACAGGACAAACCAGCTTGACAGGGCTCAACTACAGAGAGGATCTGGGATGGAATCTGCAGCTCTAGTGGGGACCATGCACCTAAGGGGACACACTGATGGGCTTGGGAGGCCTCAGAATGTGCTTGTTTCCATCACTATAAGCAACGTGAACTAGCCCCTCCCCGAGTTCTCAATGTCTTGATTTTAATATGGGAATGATGCCACTGCACGCCCTCCACATTGCACAGGGATATTGTGAGACCCCAGGGTGATAAGTGCTGTTTCTACCCAGTATTCCTGTTTATAAGGAAAGGTCTGACTAACATACCCCACCCAAAGGGGAACCATGTTCTGTCTCTGGGTCCAGAGAGGGGTGGGGTGGGGAGAGGTTGCTGAAGCCAAACCAGGTACCTAGATTGGTCTGGTTCCAGGGCAAGCAGGCAGCTCTCTTCAGTTTGGCAACTGCTGAACCCCCTCCTGTGTGGACTCCCCTATGGGCCACCAACCCCATCCTTCTCAAGGTCCTCACTGGAGACAGAGATGGAAGGTCAAACTTCTCCACATCCTCTCCATGACTCCTCCAGCAGATCTCTTCACTGATACTGGGGCTCCCTCAGAAGGGCCAGAGACCTTTAGCCTCTGCAACTTATTTCTCTTCCTTTTCAAACAGGAGGCTAGGAAATTTTTTGTTATCACCTTCCTGGGATCCATCATGTGGATAGCCATGTTCTCATACCTCATGGTGTGGTGGGCTCACCAGGTGAGTGTGCGGCAGGAACTAAATCCTGCATTAGCAGGTCAAGAGGACTTTTTCTATTCAGGGTGAATTTCTGGTACTCAGGGAATAGCGAGGACCAAGTGAATTTGTAGTTTATACATTGTAAAGGCTAAAAAGTAGACTTTATATTCCAGGGAATGTAGTGCTTTTCAGGTGTGGCTCTTCTGTCTTGTAGCGTGACAGAAGGCCCTTCACAACCTGATCTAGTTGACCATTCCTTCTTAGCATTATCCCCTGCTTCCTCTGTTCTGTATCCCACACTTCTCTCCACCTGGTGACATCATACACACTGTGAGAGCAAGCTCAGTTTTGCCTCCGTTCTGGCGTTTAATCAGTCTTCTGAGTGCTTAATGGCTTTGCTGTTCTACCTAGAATATTGCACTTAAGCACAGAGCTGTATTATTATTATTATTTTAAATATTTATTTGGCTGCATGGGCCTTAGTTGCAGCACGCGGGATCTTTCGTTGCGGCACGCAGGCTCTCTAGTTGTGGCGCAGGGGCTTAGTTGCCCCGTGGCAAGTGGGATCTTAGGTCCCCGACCAGGGATTGAACCCACATCCCCTGCATTGGAAGGTGGATCCTTAACCACTGGACCAGCAGGGAAGTCCCTGTTTTAGTATTTACATGCTTTTCTCTTTCAAGCTGAGAGTAGGGTCAGTGTTGTACTGCTCATACTTCTACCTCCAGCCTCTAAAAAGTTCCTGGCACACAGCAGGTGTCCGTGGTTCTGGAAATGGAAACTTGACACCAAGAGGCCTTTGGAGGAGCAGTTCTTTTGGGAAGGTAGAGGTGTTGTAGTTGGAATGACAGTAAGTGGTATCATAGGTGGACTTTTACTCCAGTTTAGAAAAGAGCAGCATCATTCCCTGAAGCTTTGAGCAGGGGTCCTGTTCTTTCTCTCCATGGCCCATCTCCCCAGCTGTTAGTTCTGCTGTGACCCTACCTCACTCAGGCCAAGGGAATGTGAACTCTGTGGAAGGTGTTGGTTTTGCACAAAGTAGTATGTGGTTGGTGCTTTGAAGAGCCTCAGATTTTTCACTTGGTTTCTCATTACTGTTACTATTTACCAGGTTGGTGAAACAATAGGGATTTCTGAAGAGATTATGGGCTTGACAATCCTAGCAGCAGGCACATCAATTCCTGACCTCATCACCAGTGTGATTGTCGCTCGGAAAGGCCTGGGAGACATGGCCGTGTCAAGCTCTGTGGGCAGTAACATATTTGATATCACCGTGGGGTGAGTGGCAAAGTTGCTTTCTAGGGCATGATATGTATGACTGGCAAACACTGTGTTGGCTCTGTCTGCTGGTTTTTTGCTCCATTCATTATACATGGGATAAAAGGGCATTTATGTTTTTAGCTTCTGCAAGGCAACAAAGTATCCTCCCTTCATTCATCACAGCCAGATAGGATAATAGAACTAAAATGCTGCCTGAAATGTAACTGACTAGAATTTATAGATGAATTGAAAAATGAAGTCCATTAAATTCCATTACCAAATACAAACGCTCTGCTCACTGACCCCCAAGGTGGAGGAGGTGGGGTTGGAAGAAGCAGTGACTCAGTCTTACTTCCTGACATTCTTGCTTCTTTGCATTTGGACTCCTGCTGGCTCAGAGGTTCTAAAACCATTTTGTATAAACAAACAAATGCTGCTTGCTTCTGTATGGGTTTGCTTACCCCGCTCCTCCCAACTTTGTCAGAGCAGAGTGTCCGCGCTATTTTCATTTCCCCAATCATGTTCTGGATTTGGGTGGTGGCTTTGGTTTCCTTAATTTGTATATGTGTGTGTTTGCAGGGTGGGGCAGGTAAGAGGGCATAGGAGAGCCCTGATCACTAACGAATGTAAGGAAATGTTATCCTGAGCTAGGCCTTATCCTGATTTAGAGAGTCACACATCTACCAATTTAGGTTAGTCATACAGAAGTCATGAAGTATGACGAAAACAAACTCAGACCCAGAAAACCTGTTTTAGTCTTAGGCTCTCCCAGTTATCAGCTGTGAGTACTTGGGCACATAATTCCCTGAACCTTAGTTTTCTCACCTTTAAAATGAATGTTTTCTGCTCTGTTTCACAGGTTTGTGTAAAAATGAGTGCTTTGTAAATTGTAAAATACTGTTAAGTATATGGCATGATTATAAACATTAAGAATATTCACACTGTTTCTTCCATCTTGCAGCCTGCCCCTTCCTTGGATGCTTTTCTCTTTTATCAATGGATTACAGCCTGTTCCTGTCAGTAGCAATGGCTTGTTTTGTGCCATTGTTTTGCTTTTTCTCATGCTCCTGTTTGTGATCTCTTCAATTGCATTATGCAAATGGAGAATGAACAAGATCCTGGGCTTTACCATGTTCCTCCTGTACTTTGTATTCCTGATAATCAGTGTGATGTTAGAAGATCGAATCATATCCTGTCCTGTGTCTGTCTAAGTCAGTCACTGTTGCTCAAAATGGACACGGATCAGAAAACCATGCCAGAAGTTACTGTACCACTTGTTACATTAAAGAATGGACATGATCCAGGAGAGTGAACTGAGTGGGCAGGAGCCTCTGATGTGGATGTGATTGGGACTGAAGTTTATCTTTGGAAAACACCTGCAGCTCACTGTGGATTAGGACTCTTTGGAGGGGTGGAGCTCCTACCACCCCTGATGCAGACAGCTAACACATGGAGGCCAGCAGAAGGACCCAAGTCAGAGGAGTTTCTAAAATGAGATATTTGGGAGTGAGGGTTGGGACAGGTACCTTAGCAATCAGATAAGCTCCCATGTTCACAGTTCCCTGATTATTCCTGAAGGGCTGCTGATGCAAAAGATGCAGGTGTGGTCTCCATCTCACCCTCCTGGCTCCTGGCCCCTGCCCCCAGCACATGCTGCAGTTTACTGTCTCCTCTTTTTCTGTTCAAAACAGGTGGTTCTATCAGATTTGTATTCATTACAGGTTCAGTTACTGGTGAGTTTAAAGGAGCAGAGTCTATAGGAAAAAAAGTATAACAAGAATCAATTATCATTACACACTGTAGTCCAGTAAAATGTGTACCAATATTTTATAGCTTAAAAAGGAGCACTACATTTGCTCTCGTTGCATTTCTGAAAAGTCATATTAAAATAAGCAGCTCAAGAAATTAAAATTTATAATTTGCCCTTCAATTGGAAGATGTGGGTATTAGGGAAGGAGAACTACTCTGAGGGCTATTTAAAAACATATATTTATTAGGAAATCCAAGTTAGTGTTGTCTCCATCAGGTGGGTCACCTTGAGGGATTAGACATTCTAACAAAGCTGTCCTGGCTCTGTGCCCCTCCCCTCTTATATTCTCACCCAACAGTGACAGCTGCACTAGTGAGTGAGAAACAAAGTAATTTTTAAAAAGAGTCTAAAGTCAGTAGAGCCAAATCTGGTTTACAAAGTAAGAGATCCAGTGGGGCAATGCTATTTTTGTATGTCATCCTAGATAGGATTATAAAACAAGAAGATTGATTTCTTGTGTGGCTTACAAGTGGATATTAAGGCGATTACAAAGGAGAAATTCCAAAAATGCTTAAACAATGACAAGATGGTAAGGAAAAGAGTATTACTACTTCCACGGTAGCTGATGTAAAGGAAACCTGTGTGTTTTTTTAAAAATTATTTAATTAATTTATTTTTGGCTGCGTTAGGTCTTCATTGCTGCATGCGGGCTTGCTCTAGTTGTGGTGAGTGGGAGCTACTCTTTGTTGCGGTGCGCGGGCTTCTCATTGCGGTGGCTTCTCCTGTTGAGGAGCACGGGCTCTAGGCGCGCGGGCTTCAGTAGTTGTGGAATGTGGGCTCTAGAGCGCAGGCTCAGTAGTTGTGGCCCATAGGCTTAGTTGTTCCGCGGCATGTTGGATCTTCCCAGACCAGGGCTCGAACCCATGTGCCCAGTATTGGCAGGTGGATTCTTAACCACTGTGCCACTAGGGAAACCCGACACCTGTGTTTTTAAAAATTGTGTGGTTAAACATTTCAGGTGGAAGTTGAAGTGCTTGTATATTAAATACCACTGCTTGCTGCTTTTACTGGCATCAGGTTAAGGGGCACATTAAAAGTGAAAGTGTGGTGGTTACAAAGCAAAAGGAGCTGAGGTGAATGTAGTTTAGGATGGTAAATATCGCTTTAATTAGAAACATGAGAGAGGATTCACTGAAGACTAGAAGATAGCAGGACAAGTGTGATGTGGGAAAAAACCCAAACATTTTGGTGTTGAAAGGCTGTGTTCAAAGTACTTCAGTCCATAATCCATCTTTTAAGACGGGCTGGTTAATTTAATTCATGGCCTCACTCCAGGACTCACATTCTTTGGAAATGACTTTCACTAAATTTCAATAAATTGTGAGTCCCAATGATATTTTACAAAAATGGACGTGTTCATCCATATCTTTAGGTCATTTAGTCAGAATGTTCGAGAGAAGACTGATGAAGAATATGGGATCACGTTCACATTCCATATTCTTAAATTAGTTATCCTCATTCCTGATGCTGCCGCACTGCCTGGTCTCCATATGCCACGGCCTAAGAACAGGAGGAGAGAGCAGTGCCTATGAAAGGGAGATCCCAATACCAACACTCAGGGCACCAATCTGGTATCTGCCACCAACCTCAGCTGGTCTCGAGGATGTCACCTCCTCACTGACAGCCTGGGAGCTGGTGCTCTTCCCCAGAATGACTTATGAGGAGTGATGGACGGTGAAACATCCTGTAAAGGTAAAGTGCTAGGCTGCCATTTGATGATTAAAATCGACTCTAATGGTTGAATATCATTTTTCTGATCCGTTTGCTAAATTTCTGGCATTCCTCTTTGCCTAGAAAGGAAATTCTGACTTCACACTATGTAGAAAAGAGTCAAAAACAAAAATGAAGGCTGGGTCTTGATGGATGAGCAGCTGGTGGGGAGAAAGGAGAGTTCAGGGAGATGGAAAACTTATGTAACTTCTAAAAGATCAATTTGTTATGCTTGAAATAAAAAATTTTGCAATCCATTATAAATTACAATTTATTAAAATTGTGCTTTTTTTTTTTTTTCTGTACGCGGGCCTCTCACTGTTGTGGCCTCTCCCGTTGTGGAGCACAGGCTCCAGACGCGCAGGCTCAGCGGCCATGGCTCACGGGCCCAGCCGCTTCGCGGCATGTGGGATCTTCCTGGACCAGGGCACGAACCCGTGTCCCCTGCATCGGCAGGTGGACTCCCAACCACTGTGCCACCAGGGAAGCCCAAAATTGTGCTGTTTTAGAGGTAAAGTACCATCTTAAAATGTCAAGATAATGGTTAGCTGGTCCTCTCATTTGATGGGCAAGATGTTCTGTGTAGCTAGTTACATGGGACAAATTCTAGGTCTTTCATTCAGCAAGAAAGTCAGAACTGTCCTACGTGAGTGTCTAAATTGGAAGGAAGTGGCTGCACAGATGATTTCTCCTTCATTCCCCTTGAGGCTGCATTTCCTTGAAGGCCCTGGTGATAGGTTTGGGCCAAATTTATAAAAATGTAAAACTCTTCCTAATTTAATGGGTTAAGATTCTGTGTAGTACCAGAAAAAAAAGGATGTATTCCAAATTTTAAAAAATTAGTATATGTTTAAATGGTTACTGTACATTATGAACATTATGTTGTACTCATCAACAGATCTGAAAATGCTTCTATCAAATTATAGGCATGGCCTTTTGTGATACTCTGAAAGTATCATAAAAATTCTATATCCTAATAAGCATTTAAAGATAAGTACCAAAAGGGGCAAGAATTGGAATTTAATATTTAAGACACAGCCTGGTAGATACATTTGAAGAACTGGTTGGCCTAATGGGCCACAGAATATCCTTGGTTCTGGCCCCCTTCTTTGTGGGAGGGTCCCCCTGCGGGTGCAGCTTGCAGTGTATTTTGGGCCTGGTTACTATGAAAGGTACAAAGAGAGGGCCAATGATCAGGGTTGTCCATCCCTGTGGGGTCACTAGAACCAGGCAGGACACCCTGGTCTAAGGCTGCCCATACAACCAAAGCATACTTCTGGTCCTCAGGCCCTTAACTGTGATGAGCTGGCAAATCTGGAGAATTTCATTTACAGAAAATTCCATCAGTTGCTCCAGTGGTTTTATCACAGTACTGTGTTTGAAGAGAAAATCTTTAAATACAAAAGGAAGGAGCCATCCAAATGAACAGCAACTGTGGAAAGGCTGCAGTAACTTTATCAGAAGAGTCTGTTATCTTACACAGACTTTTTGAATCAGAGACAGAAATTCCTATATTAATTTGTCCAATACTAATTTTGTAAACAAAAATAATTAAGCCAGCAAATGTACTTACTTTGGGGTCAGAGAAAGAGGGCAGTATGAAGGGATAAGAAGAAGATACCAAGTACTGAAAGTATTAAGGTAAACTGGTATGCAGCTACCAGAGAATTCAATTCTGAAATAAAACTTTGTCTTGTATCCAAACAGGAAGGGCAGAGCATGCTAAGACTAGCACAAAGGCAGACCAAGGACCCTCTCAAAGAGGCAGCGTACTCTTTCCCTTGCTGCTCTGAGATAAACTGCCTAATAGCAGCTTTCAAGTTCTAGTGGGAGAAACAAAAATAAAGCTGGGCAATCGCACATTACCATACAAATGGTTATTTTCTTACCATATACTTACAAAATATGTAGAAGTACAGCATAACTTTTATATGCAGCAGGCTAACACTTGCTAGCTGCACTAAAGTATCATAGTAATTACCAGCATGAAATAAAATAAAATAAGCATATCACCTAAAATGTTGAACCAACATTTTCAGGGGCTATTTTCTCTACAAAGAAAAATGGAAAGCCATTTTAAGAAAACGTTAAAATAAAATAAGCTAATGGCTTTAGGGTTTTAAAACAAAAAACCTCCCCGCAAAATTAGAAAAAAAAAAAAAAGAAGACAAAAATCAGAATATGACCAGACTGCATAACTCCCTAACAGGAGGAAAAAACTGAATATTGAAATATGATATAAAATACAAATGTATGACATTCAAAACACAATGGGAGGAAGTAGTAAACAAGTTGTACCAGGACATGGCATGATTTATTTTCAACTAGTAAACAGATAAACAAAACTAAGAGTAAGAAAATAAAAGACAGATAATGTAGCAAAAGGGTATTTCTCTCTAACATGATTGGCCATGATTCTCTAAAATGTATGGTCAACAGAGATAAAATTGAAGAAAAGTTTGTATGGAGTTATTTCAAAGGATGATCTACATTTTAATTTTCTTTTGATCAAGGTTTACCACTCTCTATTCATGTTTTAGGTTTTATTTTTAAAGAGTAGATTTGTGCAAATAATATTCCCTGGGGATTGAAAATAGGGGAAATAAAACCCAGTCAAAAGTAGAAACAAAACTTGGTGTCAGGGGAAGGAGATAAAAATTACATTCACTTTTCCAAATGAGTCTGAACCATAAAGAATGGGCTTTACCTTACTTTTTTTGGTCAGATATTTGAAATCAATAAACTGTTATTCATATACATTGCTTGTGTTAAAGAAAAGATAATCAATAGTGAAAGCTGTTCTTATACAAACAATAACAAAAAACCAGAATAGAACCCCAGAATTCTGTTTGGAGGGATGTTTGTCACTAATGCCAAAAGCCTCATCTATCAAATGTTTCTCTCCTTTGACAACTTTGAAATGACTGTGACTTAGAGAACGTAAGACTGAATTAGAATGTGAAGCGTGGACCTGAATAGGAAGGAAGGATAAGACAAGAGTGGTATTTACAAAAGAGAGGCAGATACATGTGCACAGCACCAGACTTTTCAAGTAAGCAAGTTCAGCGCCAAACTAACTGAACTAAAATTTTACATTTTTAAACTTTCCCCATTATTTCCCAGAGTAGAAAGCTGTGAAATGTTTTAGCTTGGTGCTATTCACTAGTGGGATGAACTCAAAAGTGTTTTTTCTACAGCTGAACTGGTTCTTAGTCTCAGGACTTTAAGGTATCTCCAGTCCAAAGTGTCCTGAACTCTGCCGGCTTCTACACATCTAATTTAGGACCTTTCATTTTTTCCTTCTTTGAAATTGGCTAGAGAATTCCTTCATTATGACAATGTGTGCAAACACACACATGAACACACTGAAAATCTATAAATAATTCTAACGGCCAAAGGATACTTTTTTATCAGAATTACCCAAAGAAAGTGATATTAGAAATAATGCGACTACAAATATTTTTTAAGATTCTATTTAATACCCATGGTACTTAAACATTCAGTTTACTGTCTATTTCTGGATATTGCTGGATTTTAGATTCCATAAACCAGATTCTGAAGGCTTATTGAAAAAGCCAGGTTCCTCAATATGGGAAATTCTATCTGGCTGTACTTTTAGAGAGTTATTATTTTTCTACTTTTGAAAAAATATTTTGAATATTTATATATAATATATATATATATATAATATTAACAGAATACTCCAATAGGTCATATTCCAGATAAACATACTACAATTTGCATCATATCCAATATTTTAGATATTAAAATAAAGGTAGAATTTGGGATAAACTGTCTGACATATTTCCTAACATAAGTGTTCATGTAGAATATTAAAATTTAAATTGATATTTGGCTCTATAAGCTATTTTCCCTGTGTATTGTATGTATCTATTAGCAATAGAGACAATTTTGGAATCATGGTATATTGAACCTGATTTTACAGAAGCAGATTTGGAACCTCTCTGGCTGTCCTTCCACAAGGCTCAGTGAGTCAGTCTGGGCAATGCACACCCTTGCCATGACTCACCCACTGCAGTCAGGCACAGGAGTACTAATATGCGATCCTAGGACAACACTGACACTAGCGCTGACATTTCTGAATCATTCTTCCAAGTAGTAAAAAAAGTATAGATATACATATAGAGATCTGCAGCTGTACTAATTACTTCAAATAGCAGCAGACAAGGAAAATAAGCACTTAATTACCTTGCTTCATAAGATTAAGTTCATTTTGTTTGCTATATTAAGTTTAAAAATTAAAAAAATATCAACTTATTATAAACAAGTTAAAATATGTATAATACAACTTCACGGTCAAAACATTTGAGTAGTCTATGAAAACAGGAGATACTTTGTTCTTACATTTGTTTAAGTTCCATACATGATTTTTCAATCTGTCTCTTCCAAAAGAATCCATAAAACAGTTGTCTTATTCTATGGGAACCAATTTTGTTTATGGATTTTTTCATCACAAAAATACTTAACTACTTGTACGGGAGAAGAAAAAACAAAGAAATGGGAAACAAAGTAGCTCTCTCCCACTTGTTAGTATTTTCTTCAGACACTCTGTACATAAACTATCTGAACTTCCTGAACCATTTACAAATGCATTTTCAAAAACTGAAGAAAAAAGGTTAGAGTCTAAAAGTGTTATTTTATACACTGACTACACAATACGTATTGAAAAAATACACACACATATCTTAAAGATAAGGTTCTCCAAAGGTTTTTCGACATTCCATCACTCCTGTACTTGGTGGTCTATCACAGTTGTGAGTACTCTTGACTTGACTAGGTGTGAGACGATCATATGCCACCTTGTATTCTTTATCAAATGCATCTGCAAAAATTCATAAAGAAATAAAGGCATAAAGAAATTTATATTTGATATTATCAGCAATCAAGTTTTTGTAATACTACAGAACCACAAAATTAGAAGCCAAGGAGGAATCTCTAGGTCATTTCTGCCAACACAGAATTTCAGAGCTGGAATGGGGACCTTAGAGTCCGTAGCATTTAGAGCTAGGTTACACAGACCACTGAAATGTGAAGTACTAAGATGTCAACTGTTTAAAATTCTTCTTTCCCAAATTAAAAAATTTTGGTAAAATACATATAAAATTTACCATCATAACCATTTTTAAGTGCACAGTTCTGTGGTATACATACAGTTCTGTGGTATACATTCACAGTTCTGAATGTATACATACATTCATAATGTTGTGCAATCATCACCACCGTCCATCTCCATAACTCTTTTCACCTTGTGAAACTGAAACTCTATACCCATTAAATAATAATACTCCTCTCCCCTCCCCCCAGCTCCTGTCAACTCTAATTCTACTTCTGTCTCTATGATTTTGGCTTCTTTAAGTACTTCTTAAGTGGAATCATACAGTATGTGTCTTTTTGTGACTGGCATATTTCACTTAATATAATGTCTTCAAGGTTCATTCATGTTGTAGCATATGTCAGAATTTCTTTTCTTTTTTAAGGCTGAACAATAGTTCACTGTATGTATATATCCCATTTTGCTTATACACTCATCCTTCAATGGACACTTGGGTTGCTTCCACATTTCAGCTATTATGAATAAGACTGCTATAAACATGAGTATACTAATATCTCTTTGAGACCCTGCTTTCAATTCTTCAGGGTATACCCAGAAGTGAAATTGTTGGATAATGTGGAAATTCTATATTTAATTTTTTAAGGGAAATGCCATATTGTTTTCGACAGCAGCTATACCATTTTATATTACTACTAACAATGCGCAAGGGTTCCAATTTTTTCATATCCTTATTTTCCAGAAAATAACCAATACATTATTTTCCGGGTTTTTGATAGTAGCCATTCTATCTAATGGTATGAGATGGTATCCCATTGTAGTTTTTTTTTTTTTTTTGCGGTACGCGGGCCTCTCACTGTTGTGGCCTCTCCCGTTGCAGAGCACAGGCTCTGGACGCACAGGCTCAGCGGCCATGGCTCATGGGCCGAGCCGCTCCATGGCATGTGGGATCTTCCCGGACCGGGGCACGAACCTGTGTCCCCTGCATCGGCAGGTGGACTCTCAACCACTGCGCCACCAGGGAAGCCCTGATACCACCTTTTGATGCACAGAAATCTTTAATTTTCATGATGCCCCATTTGCCTATTTTTTCTTTTGTTGCCTGTACCTTGGGTGTCATATCCAAGAAATCACTGACAAATCCATGTCATGAAGCTTTTGTCCTATGTTTTCTTCTAATAGTTTTATAGTTTTAGGACTCACATTTAGGTATTCAACCCATTTTGAGTTAATTTTTGTATAAGGGTCCAACTTCATTCTTTTGTTAAGTGGATATCCCATTTTCCCAGAACAATTTATTGAAAAGACTGTCTTTACCCCACAGAATGGTCTTGGCATTCTTGTCAAAAATCATTTTTACCATAAATGTGAAGGTTTATTTCTGGGCTGTCTATTCTATTCCACTGGTCTATATGTCTGTCTTTATGCCAGTACTACACTGTTTTGATTACTGTAGCTTTGCTGTAAGTTTTGAAATCAGTTAGTGTGAGTCCTCCAGATTTGTTCTTTTTGAGATTGTTTTGGCTACTTGGGGTCCCCTTGAGATTCCATAAATTTTAGGATGGGTTTTTCTGTTTCTATAAAAAACATCATTGGGGTTTTGACAGCAATTGCACTGAACTGTAGATTGAGTAGTACTGATATCTTAAGCATATTAGTCTTCTAATTTATGAACGTGGGGTATGTTTCCATTCATTCACATGATCTTTAATTTCTTTGAGCAATGTTTGTAATTTACATTGTACAAGTCTTTCACCTCCTTGGTTAAACAAGCTCCTAAGTATTTTATTCTTTTTGATGCTACGGTAAATGGAATTGCTTTCTTAATTTCATTTTGGATTATTCATTGCTAGTTACAGAAATTCAGCTGATTTTTGTATCTTGATCTTATATCCTACAACCTTGCCGAATTAATTTATTAACTCTAATATTTTGGGATTTTTGTTCTGTTTTGATTTGGTGTGGAATCTCTAGGGTTTTCTATACATAAGATCATGTTGTTTATAAATAAAGATAGTTTAACTTCTTCCTTTCCAATCTGGATGCCTTTTATTTCTTTTTCTTGCCTAGCAGCTCCAGCTAGAACTTCCAGTACAATGTTGAATAGAAGTGGTGGAAGAAGGCATCCTCTTCTTGTTCTGGATCTTAAAGGGAAGACTTCCTGTTTTGCACCATTGAGTATGGTTTTAACTGTGGGTTTTTCACAAATGCCCTTTATCAGGTTGAGGATGTTCCCTTCTATTCCTAGTTTGTTGAATTTTGTCAAATGCTTTTTCTGTGTCTATTGAGACATCATGTGGTTTTTTTTTTTTTTCGGTATGCGGGCCTCTCACTGTTGTGGCATCTCCCGCTGCGGAGCACAGGCCATGGCTCACGGGCCCAGCCGCTCTGCAGCATGTGGGATCTTCCTGGACCGGGGCATGAACCCGTGTCCCCTGCATCGGCAGGCAGACTCTCAACCACTGCGCCACCAGGGAAGCCCCATCATGTGGTTTTGTCTTTCATTCTGTTAATATGGTGTATTACATTGATGGAGTTTTTTATGTTGAACCAACATTGCATCCCTGGGATAAATCGCACCTTTTCATGGCAAATAATCCTTTCTCTATGTTGCTGGATTTGGTTTACTAGTATTTTGTTGAGGATTTCTGCATCTATATTAATAAGGGATATTGCTCTTTCATTTTCTTTTCTTGTGATGTCTTTGTCTGGGCTTGGTCAGCATAATAATATTGGCCTAACGCATAGAATGAGCTAGGTAGCACTCCTTTTTCTTCTACTTTTTTTGTCAGAGTTCGTGAAGGGTTAGTGTCTTAGTTTGGGCTGCTGTAACAGAATACCATAGACTGCGTGGCTTAAATGATGAACATTTATTTCTCTCAGTCTGGAGGCTGGGAAGTCCAAGATCAAGGTGCCAGCAGATGTGGTGACTGGTAAGAGCACTCTTCCTGGTTTGCAGATAGCTGTCTTCTCCTTGTATCCTCACGTGGCTGAGAAAGAGAGGGACAGCTCTCTTCTTTTTCTTTTCTTTTTGTTTTTTTTTTGGCTGTACCATGCAGCTTGCGGGATCTTAGTTCCATGACCAGGAATTGAACCTGGGCCACAGCAGTGAAAGTGCTAAGTCCTAACCACTGGACCGCCAGGGAATTCCCTCCTCTTTTTCTTATAAGGATACTAATACCATCTTAGGGGCTCCAACCTCATGATGTAATTACTTTCCAAAGGCTCTACTTCCAAATACTATCATATTAGGGCTTCAATGTATATGAATTTGGGGGTAGGGGACACAAACATTGCAGTTCATAACAAATGGTATTATCCTTCTTTAAACATCTGGTAGAATTCACCATCTGGTCCTGGGCTTTTCTTTGTGGGACGATTTTTGATTACTAACTCAATCTCTTTACTTGTTATAGGTCTATTAAGATTTTCTATTCTTGAATCAGTTTTATAGTTTATGTCTTTCTAGGAATTTGCCTGTCTCTTCTAGGTTATCTAATTTGTTGGCATATAATTATTTATAATAATTATTTTTATTTCTGTAAGGTCAGTAGGAATATCCCACCTATTTATTTATTTAATTTTTGGCTGTGTTGGGTCTTCATGACTGCATGCAGGCTTTCTCTAGCTGCGGTGAGCGGGGGCTACTCTTCGTTGCAGTGCACGGGCCTCTCACCGCGGTGGCTTCTCATTGCGGAGCACGGGCTCTAGGTGCACAGGCTTCAGTAGTTGTGGCATGTGGGCTCAGTAGTTGTGGTTCGTGGGCCCTAGAGTGCAGGCTCAGTAGTTGTGGTGCACGGACTTAGCTGCTCTGCGGCATGTGGGATCTTCCTGGACCATCGAACCCGTGTACCCTGCATTGGCAGGTGGATTCTGAACCACTGTGTCACCAGGGAAGTCCCGGAATATCACCCCTTTTATCCTAATTTCAGTAATTTGAGTCTTCTCTCTTTTTCTCTTAGTCTAGCTTAAAGGTCTGTCAATTTTGTTGATCTTTTCAAAAACAAACTTTTGATTTCAATGAGTTTCTCGATTTTTAAAAATATTTTCCCTGTTTCTCTATTTTATTTATTTCTGCACTACTATTTATTTCCTTCCTCCTGCTTGCTTTGAGTTTAGTTTGCTCTTCTTTTTCTAGTTTCTTAAGGTAGAAACTGCTTTCACTGAATCTCAAAGTTTTGGTATGTTGTGTTTTTAATTTTCATTTACCTCAAAGTATTGTCTAATTTCTATTATGATTTTTTTGACCAATTTGCTATTTAGGAGTGTGCTGTTTAATTTCTATATACTTGTGAATTTTTAATTTTCCTTCTATTATTGATTTCTCTTTTCATTGTACTGTGGTTAGAGAACATACTTTGTATGATTTCAAACCTTTTAAATTTACTGAGAGACTTGTTTTATGGCCTAACATTTGGTTCATCCTGGACAGTATTCCATGTGCAGTGGAGAAGAATGTGTATTTTGTTGTTGTTGGATGGTGTGTTCTGTAGATGTTTCTTAGGCCTAGTTGGTTTACAGTGCTGTTCAAGTCTTCTATTTCCTTGCTGATCTGCTGCCTAGTTGTTCTATTATGGTTGAATGTCTATTTCCCCCTCCAGTTCTGTTAGTTTTTACTTCATGTATTTTGGGGCTCTGTTGTTAGTTGTATATATGTTATAATTATTATAAACAATTAATAATTCTTGGTGGATTGACTGTTTCATCATTATACAATGTCCTTCTTTGTCTCTAAAGTCTATCTTTTCTAATATTAATATAGTCACTCTAGCTCCCTTTTTAGTACTATTTGCATGGAGTATCTTTTTCAATCCTTTTACTTTCTATTTGTTACTCTAAAGGAGGCCAAGCACAATAACTGAGAGTAGAAGATAATCAACCAAAAATGTTTGAGACCTCCTAAAATATATATTTAGCTACATTACATTTTTTCTGAAACAAGCTTAATGTCATTAGTGATATGACACAATAGTTAAAAGCATGGGATTGGAAATTAAGACTGCTTGGTTCAGATATGGCTCCGTTATTGCTGTGAAACCCAAGTTTAAGTCATTTAACCTCTTGGATCCTCAGTTGCCTCAGTAATAAAATGGAAATGATAACAGTACCCATCTCATAGGGATTTTGAGGATTATGTGAGATAAAATATGGAAACTACTTGCTACAATGTAAGGCCCATAATAAGCCCTCAAAAAATGTTAGCTTTCATTATTTATCATTATTATTACCAACATGACCAAAATATCAAAGTATCTTTTACCTTATATTAAAAAAATCAGACACAGTTTTATTATATTAATATAATTTTATATTAAACTAATTAAGACTACCAATATAAAAACACTTTGAAAACTATACCATGATATATAAATATTACATGTTATGCTGAATTACCTATATCAATGTTTTCTCTTCCCAGTGCCACAAGTGAGAGAAACAGTATTTCTCTATATAAACTCCTAAGGAGAAAAAGAAGTGGAGAAGATATTACTATTCAAACAGTCTATACATACCTACAAAAATTTTTATGTTAATATAAGCATGAGATATTCTAACAAATCACTCAGCAAACAATATGAATCTGCTTAGAGGAACAATATATTCATTTAAAAGAATGACTTACCTCTGTCTTTTAAAATGAGGACATTTATTCAGTGTCTCTAAAATCTGACTCATTGGTCCATAGACGTCATTCATTTTAATGCTTTTTACCATATTTTTCAATAGTTCCTGGTTAAATGAATTATCACCTTTTTGCAATAAATGGACCATTGGATACTTCTGGGCTGTAAAAGAACAAAAGAGCAGATGAAGAAAAATGTTCTGTGTAGAAAGCAGAATGTAATTAAGCAGCAACTGACAGCTATTTAAAAAGTTACAAAGCAATAAAAATAAATTAAGGGCAATTGATAAAAGAACTGAAATCTAAGAATGAAGTAAGAAGAAAAAAGGAAGAAATAAGACAAATAATGATAAAAATAAGCTTGAAGGCTCAAATACACAATAACTAAAAATACTGTTTTCCTTAATACAGCCCCTGGAAGGAATTTTAAATCAGCAGCCTGGGATGGAGACAAACAAAAAATAAGTACAAAGAAGAAATAGGGACAAGCAATGTGCTAAAAACAAAACTCTGCAAAACAAAACCCCTCCAGCACATACACAGCACCACTCAAAAAACAAAAACAAAAACAACCCCTTGACCTCCACAGACAATAATACTAAAAACATCAAACTTAACACTCACTCTCAAACAAAAGAGTACGATTTTGACCTGTAAGACAAAAAGTAGTGTAAAATAAAAGTCAGTTACACATTAGTTTAGGCTATTTAAAGCAAGTAGAGAGTACTCTCATATGAAGGACATCAACATTCTATGACAGCACTTACTGTGGGCATTCCAGAGGATGTACAACGGCTGTCCTGGATCCTGATGTAATTTCATATTGTCCCACAACATTTGTATTAAAACATATTTACTGTCTTCAGACATACAGTGGCGAGGAATCTGTGTTGAAGAATAAAAAAACATTCATTAATGATCCTTATATGACAATGTTTTGTAAATATTTTATGAAGAGCCTTAAAAATATTTTTTAGGATGCATGTGTGCAAGAGAGAAAAGAGAACAGAAAAATCACTGATTTGTCTGCATTTTATAACCTACCGAAGGGAGATGACCTGAGTTGAGAAGCCAGCGATCCCTAAAGTAGCAGATTTAACAAAGTACTAAGATCAGTGAGAAAGGGTACCATGAAGGGCTAATCTTGACCAGCTTATGACTGAGGGTCCACAGAAAGATGAATCCAGGAGCCCCATTCTCCATCAGTTCGAGACCCTAGCGCAGATGCTCTCACTGAGTTAACCTCTCATTCACCATGTACTGAAAATCCAAACACATGCACAATCACAGACATGAAGTACAAGAAGGGAGAAGACAAAGTTCCTGAACTCAGACACTTTGCCATTTAGTGCCAGTGACAGCATATGAAAAAGAAAAAAAATGCTTGAATAGAGCAACATATCAAAAATACGAGTGAACATATAACAAACTACTTAAATGTTAAACAAAAATTCACAGTAAAGTAATGAGAATGGTAGCACATGACTGCGATATGAATTACAGGTGTCCAACTAAAGTGTTAGGCTTCTTTTTGAAGGAGGTATGAGGCATGAGTGGGGCAAACTCACAAAGTCTTCTCATAAGAGTCATTTACAGTTTATTCTTGAGGCTATAACAAAAAGTCAAGTCCATTTTGTGTAAACTTTATAAGAAGTCTAAAAAACATGACTGTCTTACCGCTAGACTGTAAGGAGAAAAATTATTTGCAACAATTTTATTGATTCAGATGGTTATTAAAAATATTCAGCATAAAATTACTTTTTTGTCATTGGGAATACGCAAACATTACAATGGTGACAGTAGCACTGGCTTTTAGTTAATTTTTACTCTCCTACCTTTGAATACTTGTTACAATGCTCAGAAGAAAGAATCAATCCAGGTAAATTACTGGGTAAGTCAAGACGTCTAAAATACCACACCAGGTTCCAAAAAACAATTGGATGATGGTCCACAAAGTCTGCCACTGTTATTGCATGATCACCTTCATTTTCCAATAAGCTTTCAAGTTCCTTCCATACCACTAAAGGACTAAGATATGGAACAGTGATAGGATCTGGACTTGGGAGGTGCCATTCTAATCCTAAAGAATCCTGTTGAATAAATAAAAACCATAAATAGCAATTACAAGATTGATGATACTAAATCATTAAAAAAAATTCCTGTTGATGATTTCCATATAATTAGAAATGAAACTGTATCATGTAACAAGACACTCTTCTTAACAATAATAAAATTGAAGCTTATAAGGCTGTTTAGCACAAGGGGAACAAACTCATATGTAAATTATCAATGTCCAAATTGTAAAAAACACCAAAATACATACTGTAGCTCCTTGTAAAGTAGTTGGCAGGCTGCCTGTAGGAATGAGCTTCTGTCCTCCATTGTCTTCCTTATCCAAGGTGCCATAAGTACTAACACTCCTGGCCATTGGAAATACTGGACATTTTGACAAAGCTGCTCTTGATCTATCAGCAGGGATCTGAATACTTCGGGCACATGT
The DNA here is from genome assembly GCF_003031525.2 of Neophocaena asiaeorientalis asiaeorientalis. Lineage (NCBI taxonomy): Eukaryota > Metazoa > Chordata > Mammalia > Artiodactyla > Phocoenidae > Neophocaena > Neophocaena asiaeorientalis. The sequence goes on along the minus strand of NW_020185332.1, from coordinate 1,418,467 downwards.
ATTTTCGAGCAACTTTGATTTGCTTGGGCATTGAAAAAAGAAAAAAGCGTATCACTGTCTAGATTTACTTTATTTCACTGACCATGTTCTTCTCTTTAGAATCAGAGCTGCACATAGCAAAGTAAAAGGAAGGAACGATGTTAATCAGGCTTTGGCTGGGAAAAAGGATACAGTTTAAAGTAGCCTAGTCATGTTAATTTCCTTTTTATCCAGTAAACTTTAAATATACAAAGAGTCATTCATTTGTTCAAAACATTTAGTGGACAACTTTTATACTGCAGGAACCACAGTAGGCCCAAGGATACAAAGCAGAAAAAATAGGCACCTATTCCTTCAGGAGTCAGAGCTAGTGGGAGACAAAGAAAGGGCTATAATAGACCTATGATGAAAGAAGGGACACACACAGATTTGCAGTTTTGCAGTCTAAGCATTCAGGATCAAACAGGTCATGCTAGCCTGCTAGTACTATGTAGGCATTTTCTTTTGCACATGCATTTACCAATATAGCTTCACTTGCCCAGCTATATTTGGTGTATTTGGCACTTTTCCAAAACGGAGTCGATTTCGGCATTTGTTTTAAGCACAGACTTACTTGTATTAGGCTTACTGTGTAAGTCTTAGTTTGATTTTATAAGAACTCGAGATTAAGAATCTATTATACATAGGAATTTAAACCTTAAAATGGTCAGCTAATTCTTCTGTCATTACTTGAAATGTATAGTATATGTTGTTAAAATATAGTTCCACATAATCATAATTACCTATTTAGATCAAAATTCCCTTGAACAGAGAGAACAGATGTGTCAAGACCCGAGGCTGATGTTGAGATACAAGACTGCCTTGTCTGCCTTGAAAAGGAGGATGGAAAATGCATATTTTCTGTAGACGGGCTTGACTTCAAAAAGTATCTGTAATGTGAATCAAAGGAGCTTTTTGAGAAAAGAGATATTCTAGGAAACATGATCCTTAAACATGAAGGGGAAAAAAAGCATAAATCATTACCTTCCAGGTCGTCTTAAATCTCTTATTTCGATGTTCAGAAAGGGCAAGAAAAGATTGCCACAAAATGGGCAGGTTGTATTGAGATTTGAATCATCTGCTGTCCAGCCAGCCATGATTTCCTCATCATGGACAAGACAATCACAGGTTCTACAACGAGAGCAGCTCGAGATAAGAACCTGTGGGAGAAAACAGCATTTTATAAAGTAAGCCGGTTAGTGCAATTACAATTTAAAAACCATTTCAATTCATATATCTACTGGAAAAGTAAAACTCAGAAGGATTCAGAAGTTACAAATGAAGAATGGATTACATTCAGTACATTATATAATATACTCATCTTTAACTATTTCACCTAAGTCTATTCCAAAACTTTTGCCTGAAAGGGAAACTTGCATTTAAGTGAGGATTTTTACCATTATAATTACGTACTATAAAATCTGCCATGATTTTATTAATGGAAAACTAAACCCAAGTATTACTTTGTTAATACACAAAATAGGTATTGGTAATTACATGTTATAGATCTGTGCTACTCAAAGTGTGGTCACCAGTAAGGAGCTGGTCCACAAACTCTTACTGGTTTGTGATGAGCTAAGTAAAGAAACTGAGAAGAGGATTTGGAGACCTGTAAAACTAATTGCTGTAACAGCTAAGTCGGTGTGATCAGTAGATTTTAGAAGAGTAACAGCCATGACAGATTGGAACTTAAAATCAGCAACAAAAAAAACCCTGGTCTGTCACTACAGACAGTTTAAGAAGCATTGCTATAGATAAATGTAAATGCTGTCATTACATTAAAATATAGAAATTCCTGAAGCCATCAGAAACTTTGTAAACTGCAACATCAGTGCTCATCATTTATTTTCCAGCTGCATGCAAATTTATTTTCCAAATTTATGCGAATTAGTGTGAAACAGAAACACAAATGTATTTGGAAGCAATTTTTACACAAAAATTAGGGAAAGTTTTTAAAGTGTAAAACTATAACCTTTTTATTGCAAGAAAATGGGATATAGCAGCATACCCAGCAGATATCTACATCAAACTGACACAAAGAATGAAAAACATGATGGAAAAAGTTGACACAAATGCCAAAACTGCTCCCTGTATCCTCATCCAAAAAGTGTGCCTGCACAGCAAAATTAGTTACAAGTGTTTAAGTTGTGAAATAGGGACTTCCCTGGCAGTCCAGTGGTTAGGACTCCGTGCTTCCACCGCAGGGGGTGCGGGTTCAGTCCCCGCTTGGGGAACTAAGATCCCGCATGCTGTGTGGTACGGCCAAAACAAAAAAGAAAAATAAAAGTGTAATAAAAATTCAAAGAGGACATACATAAAACAAGGGGTAAATATAAATACTGGAAATAAAAATGCTTTTGTATGTTGATAAACATGAAAGGAAGTATGGAACTTTTCTAAACAGAAGAAGTCATATGACTTCAATAATCTGAAATACTAGATATTTTAAGTTTATTCAGGAGCAATATACATTCTGAAATTTTCAGATGCCATATATTTAACTTTTTATCATTCTACCAGAGACTATCAGCACTTAAGAAATGTAAATTTTATTAAGTAGTACATGAAGATGTTCTTTTGATTAAATTGTACCTCCATTGCATAGTTCTGGAAGATATTTGTATTACTCGTGTTGCAGGAAGATGCCACTTCTGACTTCCCAGGTAAGGCAAACTTGGACAAGGATCCTGTTCATTATTAAAAAACAAAGAGCAAAACCATTAAAATTAACAGAAAGGATATGAGAATCTTTCACTTTCATAAATTCTCTGGTAAAATGTCAAACAGTTTTATTTAAAACTATTTAAGATGATAAAGGTAATTTAAGAAAAAGCAAATAAATAATGAAAAATGTTTTTCAACATATGCCTTTGTGTACACCTAAGGAAATGTGCTTTAATTCATTACTCACTTATTAAGCACTTTGTACAGACTAGAAGGCATTCCAGTTGTTTGTAATTACTGTTTTGCTGTTTCTATTCTTACATGCTTTAGATAAAAGAAAGTGTTTAGTTCTAAGGTCTAAAAAGTATAAAATAGCTGATCTTATTTCAGATCATGAAAAGAATTACTGGCAACTCTCTGCCTTATAAGGATCTTTAAAATCTGGAACAGTAATCTTGCTTTTAAACACTAGGGAAGAGTTTCCAAGTACATTCTTAAGAGCAAAGGGATATTAGCAGGTATTAAAATGACAGCAAAATAAGGGCAGTTCTGTGGTCAAGTCAATTGCTGACAGTGGCTATATCTAGTTAGGAAAACTGGAAGTAATCAATACATTTTCTATACTTTTTTTTTTCCCAGTAGTTACTACATTTTATGAACGAACAATGGTATTTTTATAAATATAAAGGTTAAAAAAAAGTAACAGTATAAACTACCAGTTCCAAGAAATAGGATAGGAAAACATGTTAAACACCACCATGGGGATGCATAATCCAGACTAATGATCTGATTGCTTCAGCATATAAATGACAAGGGAGAAAAAAAACATAGCTCTAGAGCTTCCTTTAGCCCTAGGTTCTGCCACACAGACAAGCAGAGAGGTGGAGAGAGAGCTGAAGCTTCACATCATCCTTGAAGATGATTAGAAATGGTGGCAACTAGAGTTCTTTCCTGATGGTCCCCCAAAAACCTTCTGTAATCCCCCTCTGCTAAAGCTAGTTCAAAATTGCTACCTATCAGCCTTGACTAATTCAGTCATTTATGTGGGCAGCCTACCTCTTATATCTCATCAATCTACAGCACAGAATAAATATTCTTTTTAGCAAATACGAATCAGGTTGTGAGGTAAGTCTTATTTACTTAGCTCAATAAACAGTTCTGGCATGTTAGAAAAAAAAATAAGAAGCTGGGAACTAATCACCTGATTTCTTCATGAATATACGAAAGGGGGAAAAAACAGGGAACAAAGATGAGAGGGAGTTAGTAGACATGTCAAACAAATGCAACAAGTGGACCTTGTTTGGGTCTCAATTTGAACAAACCACCTATAAAAAGAGTTTCGTAAGATAGTTGTGAAAATTTATATATTTTATATAAGATATATGATAAATATTGTTACATTAAAAAATATGATAATAATATGACAATTTTGTTTTGAAAACAAATGAATGCTTCACAAAAGTCCATAACATGTTCAAAAATGGCCATGCTGACATACAGTGTTAGAAGATGATGTTCATCTGTGAAGGGAGTGGTGAGTAGATGTGGTTATGAGAGGGGGTTCTGGATGCTGTTTATGTCTTGTTTCTTTCTTTTTTCTCCCCCACCCCCAGAAACATTTATTTATTTATTTGGCTGCACCAGGTCTTAGCTGCATTATGCAGGAGCTTCGTTGCGGCATAGAGGCTCTTTAGTTGTGGCATGTGGGATCTAGCTTCCTGACCAGGGATCGAACCCAGGCCCCCTGCATTGGGAGCAAAGAGTCTTAACCACTGGACCACCAGGGAAGTCCCAAGGTTCTGCCTCTTAATCTGATACTGGTTAATCAGTTGTCCTCAATTTGTGAAATGTACAGTATTTACATACATAAAAATGTACACACTACATGTATAACGTAGAGTAAATAATAAATGTATTAAATAAATAAACTTTAATAAAAAGTTACAAAGATATAACATTAAAGTCCTTATGTTTTAGATATATCAATACATGTTGAAGTATTTATGAATAAAATTATATATTGTTTGGGATTTACTTTAAAATAATCCAGTGGGGAAGGAAAAAATGTTGGCAGCAGAAGAGAGGCGGAAAAGATAGAACGAGATTGGCCATTTTGTTGATAGTTGCTGAAGTTGTGTGAAGGGTACGTGGGAGCTCGTTGTGCTATTCCTTCTACTTTTGTGATTGACTATTTCCACAATAAAAGCTTTTTAAAGTAGCAAAGATGCAAATTTGAAAAACATTATAATGCATTCATTCCTCACATCATATAACAGGATAACTTTCAAATGGATTAAATATTTAAATCAGGGGTCAAATCTATTTTTGTATGACCACAAACTCAGAATAATTTTAACATTTTAAAGCACTGTTAAAAAAAAGAAAAAGACAAAAAAGAATATGTGACAGAGATGTATGTGGCCCACAAAACCTAAACTATTTACAATATAGTCCTTTATAGAAAAAGTCTGCTGACCCCAGAAAATGTTAAAAAGGAAATCAGAAGTATGAGAAGAAAACAGTGGTGAGCCTAGGGAAGGGGAAATCTTTCCTAATAACTCAAAATCCAGAAGCAATAGGGCAAAAACTGATAAATTTGATGACGTAAAATTTAAAAGTTTTATGTGGGGAAAATAAAAATCCCTGAACTTGACAAACTTGGAAAAGCATCTGCCACTTATACAAGAGACAAAGGATTAATTCCCTAACATAAAAAAGAGCTATTAAAACTTAAAAAATGTGGGGAGGACCAAAAAGTGAAAGTGAAATGTAGGCAAAGGGCAGTTCACAGAAAAAGAAACACAAATAGTCCTTAAACACATAGATGGATATGCAACTTAATTTATAAGATAAAGAAAAATGAAAACTAAATTGAAATATTCTTCACCTATCAGATGGCAAAAATCTGAAAAGTGTGCTAACATATTTTCTTCACAAGGCTGTGGGGAAATAGGTATTCTTTTTTTTTGTGGTATGCGGGCCTCTCACTGCTGTGGCCCCTCCCGTTGCAGAGCACAGGCTCCGTACGCGCAGACTCAGCGGCCATGGCTCACGGACCCAGCCGCTCCGCGGCATGTGGGATCTTCCCGGACCGGGGCATGAACCCGTGTCCCTTGCATCGGCAGGTGGACTCTCAACCACTGCGCCACCAGGGAAGCCCAAAATAGGTATTCTTATATACTACCTGTGGGAATACAAAATAGTATACCCCTGAGGAAGGAACCTGGCAATATCACTTCAAGGAAAAACTTGGAAGTATCTTCCAAAAATACCCTGGCAAAAATATAATATGACATATATGCATCACAGTATTATTTATAACAGTTAAACACTGAGAACTTAAAGTCCATCAACAGGGAAGTGGTTAAAATAAACCAATACATCCACACATGATGAACAATGCAACTATAAAAATGAATGAGGGACAACACTATGTGATGATATGGAATACTCTTCAGAATATAGTGTTAAGTGAAAAAAGCAAGGAACAGTTAAGTGTTTATAGCATGTTACCTTTTGAGTAAGAAGACAAGGAGGTATTAAGAACACACAAACACACACATGCTTTTTAAAACACATTAAAAAAAAAAGCACATTAAAAAAAGCAACAATGAAAGGATAAATCAAAATGAATAAAAATGGCTACCTCTAGGGACAGTAACAAACCAAGATGAAGGGATGAGGATGGAAGAAGCTAGACTTCTCTGAAAGTGCCTTGGTTCTGTATTGTTTTGAGCCATGCAAATCTTTTACAAAATTAAACATAAAGGAGAAAAAGTAAAGGTACCACAAATCAAATGCAGTATGACCGAGCTGTTTGGACAAACCTTCTAAGGAGGAAGAACCTTCCAGGCTCGTTCTGCTGAAATCAATTCCCTTAGTCCCTGCAGTGGCACTGCTTTCCTGACAAGAAGTGGCTCCTTCCAACTCGTGGCAGACCTCTTCATCTGTTAAAGAGGTAGATTCAGAATCCTGGGCTCCCACTGAAGAAAGACTGGTACGATCAGAACTTTGATCCTAAGGACATAATTATAAGCTTAATTTCCTTCATATTTAAAGTTAGTTATTTAAAAGTTCACTTCAAAGGCAGAGGAAACACCTAATTACTCAGATGATCAGTTAATTAACATTACAACTTCTAGCGGAAAAAAAACCCCAACCAATTTTACAAGGGCATACTGGACAAACATGAGCTGGAGATCAATTTTAAAGAGCATTTCTTAGTAAGATCAAAGCAGATACCTGTTAGTTAGATAACTGCTAACTTTAAGTCTTTGTTTATTGTTAATTTTCTTCCCTGCAAATCCCAGCCCAGGATGATACCATTAGAAAATTACATTTTAATCTTTTAATTTCATTTATGTTTACATTTTATTCTTTTCCATAACAATCCAGGTTTCAAAGACATGTATTTCTAGTTTTCAATTTTGAGAACACCAAAGTATAAGTATTTTTTCCTGGTTACACCAGTAATATGTAAGAAATTTTGATAAACTTTTGTATGAAGAAAAAAAATTTTTTTAATAACTGTTCCACTGCCCAGATAATACATAGGTGTGTGTGTGTATGTGTTACTGAGTTACTTTTAATATTACTTGAAAATTTTTATTGGCTTTTCGGCTATATCTCATTGTGTTTATTTAGTGGGTGCTCTAGGGATTGCAATACATATACCTAATCATTTCCAGCTGACTTAACATTAGTATTGTACCACTTCATATATAATAATACACCGATAACAAATGTCAGTAGGGTGAGTCTCTTAATCACTATGAAACCTCTACACATACTGAAAATCCCATGAGATAACGTTCAAAGTTTTCTTCTGTCCAACTGCAAGTATTTTAAGGAATTTAAAAAGGTTTTAAGGGACTTCCCTGGTGGTGCAGTGGTTAAGAATCTGCCTGCCAATGCAGGGGACGTGGGTTCAAGCCCTGGTCCGGGATGATCCCACATGCTGTGAAGCAACTAAGCCCATGCACCACAACTACTGAGCCTGCGCTCTAGAGCCCGAGAGCCACAACTACTGAAGCCTGTGTGCCTAGAGCCCATGCTCTGCAACAAGAGAAGCCACTGCAATAAGAAGCCCACACACCATAACGAAGAGTAGCCCCCACTTGCTGCAACTAGAGAAAGCCCGCGTGCAGCAATGAAGACCCAATGCAGCCCAAAATAAATAAATTTTTTGAAGAAGGATATATATGTATATATAGCTGAATCACTGTGCTGTATACCTGAAACTAACACGACACTGTAAATCAACCATACTTCAATAAAAATTTTTTAAAAAAAGGTTTTAAAAAAGGGGTCTTATAGAGATTGGTTCAAGATGACAGAGTAGGACAGGCTCTCACTCCCTCCTGCGAGAACACCGGAATCACAACTAACGGCTGAACAATCACTGACAGAAAGACACTGGAAATCACCAAAAAAGATAGCCCACATCCAAAGACAAAGCAGAAGCCACAATGAGATGGTAGGAGGGGTACAATCACAGTAAAATCAAATCCCATAACTGCTGGGTGGGTGACTCACAGACTGGAGAACACTAATACCACAGAAGTCCACCCGCTGGAGTGATAGAAGTCCACCCACTGCAGTGAAGGTTCTGAGCCCCTTGTCAGGCTTCCCAACATGGGGGTCCAGCAATGGGAGGAGAAATTCCTAGAGAATCAGACTTTGAAGGCTAGCAGGATTTGACTGCAGGACTTCAACAGGACTGAGGGAAATAGAGACTCCTCTCTTGGAGGGCACACACAGAGTAGTGTGTGCATCGGAACCCAGGAGAAGGAGCAGTGACCCCAGGGGAGACTGAACCAGACCTACCTGCTAGTGTTGGAGGGGCTCCTGCAGAGGTGGGGAGTGGCTCTGTCTCACCATGAAGACGAGGACACTGGCAGCAGAAGTCCTGGGAAGTACTCCTTGGCGTGAGCCCTCCCAGAGTCAGCGATTAGCACCACCAAAGAGACTGGATAGGCTCCAGTGTTGGGTTGCCTCAGGCCAAAGAACCAACAGGGAGGGAACCCAGCCCCACCCATCAACAGTCAAGTGGATTAAAGTTTTACTGAGCTCTGCCCACCAGAGCAACAGTCAGCTCTACCCACCACCAGTCCCTCCCATCAGGAAACTTGCACAAGCCTCTTAGATAGCCTCATCCACCAGAGGGCAGACAGCTGAAGCCAAGAAATCTGATGAATATAGATGCAAAAATCCTCAACAAAATACTAGCAAATAGAATCCAACAACACATTAAAAGGATCATACACCATGATCAAGTGGGATTTATCCCAGGGATGCAAGTATTCTTCAGTATACGGAAATCAATCAATGTGATACACCATTAACAGATTGAAGAATAAAAACCATATGATCATCTCAATAGATGCAGAAAAAGCTTTTGACAAAATTCAACACCGCTTGATGTCAAGCCTCAGTAAATTTAAGAAAACTGAAATCATATCAAGCATCTTTTCTGACCACGACGCTATGAGATTAGAAATGAATTACAGGGAATAAAACGTAAAAAACACAAACACATGGAGGCTAAACAATACGTTACTAAATAACCAAGAGATCACTGAAGAAATCAAAGAGGAAATCAAAAAATACCGAGACACAAATGACAATGAAAACATGATGATCCAAAAACCTATGTGATGCAGCAAAAGCAGTTCTAAGAGGGAAGTTTATACCTGTACAAGCGTACCTCAAGAAAAATCTCAAATAAACAATCTAACCTTACACCTAAAGGAACTAGAGAAAGAAGAACAAAGAAAACTCAAAGTTAGCAGAAGGTAAGAAATCATAAAGATCAGGTCAGAAATAAATGAAATAGAAACAAAGAAAACAACAACAAAGATCAATAAAACTAAAAGCTGGTTCTCTGAGAAGATAAACAAAATTGATAAACCATTAGCCAGACTCATCAAGAAAAAGAAGGAGAGGATTCAAATCAATAAAATTAGAAATGAAAAAGGAGAAGTTACAACGGACACCGCAGAAATACAAAGCATCCTAAGAAACTACTACAAGCGACTCTATGCCAATAATATGCACAACCTGGAAGAAATGGACAAATTCTTAGAAAGGTATAACCTTCCAAGACTGAACCAGGAAGAAACAGAAAATATGAACAGAGCAATCACAAGTAATGAAATTGAAACTATGATTAAAAATCTTCCAACAAACAAAAGTCCAGGACCAGATGGCTTCACAGGTGAATTCTATCAAACATTTAGAGAAGAGCTAACACCCATCCTTCTCAAACTCTTCCAAAAAATTGCAGAGGAAGGAACACTCCCACACTCATTCTATGAGGCCACCATCACCCATACCAAAACCAGACAAAGACACTACAAAAACAGAAAATTACAGAACAATATCACTGATGAATATAGATGCAAAAATCCTCAACAAAATACTAGCAAATAGAATCCAACAACACATTAAAAGGATCATACACCATGATCAAGTGGGATTTATCCCAGGGATGCAAGTATTCTTCAGTATACGGAAATCAATCAATGTGATACTTGGAAGAAATTAAAGATGATACCAACAGATGGAGAGATATACCATGTTCTTGGATTGGAAGAATCAATATTGTGAAAATGACTATACTACCTAAAGCAATCTACAGATTCAGTGCAATCCCTATCAAATTACCAATGGCATTTTTTACAGAACTAGAACAAAAAATCTTAAAATTCGTATGGAGACACAAAAGACCCCGAACAGCCAAAGCAGTCTTGAGGGCAAAAAGGGAAGATGGAGGAATCAGACTGACTGACTTCAGACTATAATACAAAGCTACAGTCATCAAGACAATATGGTACTGGCACAAAAACAGAAATATAGATCAACCCACACACCTATGGTCAACTAATCTATGACAAAGGAGGCAAGGATATAAAATGGAGAAAAGACAGTGTCTTCAATAAGTGGTGTTGGGAAAACTGGACAGCTATATTTAAAAGAGTGAAATTAGGGCTTCCCTGATGGTGCAGTGGTTTAGAGTCCGCCTGGCGATGCAGCTCACAATGTTCATTGCAGCTCTATTTACAACAGCCCGGAGATTGAAACAACCTAAGTGTCCATCATCGGATGACTGGATAAAGAAGATGTGGCACATATATACAATGGAATATTACTCAGCCATAAAAAGAAACGAAATTGAGCTATTTGTAATGAGGTGGATGGACCTACAGTCTGTCATACAAAGTGAAGTAAGTCAGAAAGAGAAAAACAAATATCGTACATTAACGTATATATGTGGAACCTAGAAAAATGGTACAGATGAACTGGTTTGCAGGGGAGAAATTGAGAGACAGATGTAGAGAACAAACGTATGGACACCAAGGCAGGAAAGCGGCTGGGAGTGGGATGAATTGGGAGATTGGGATTGCCATGTATACACTGGTGTGTATAAAATGGATGACTAATAAGAACCTGCTGTATTAAAAAAAAGAGGGGGGTCTTTCATATTAACCAGATATTTACCATCTATTTTACTCTTTCTTCATTTCCAAAGACCCAGGTTTCTTTGTGGTATAATTTTTCTTCAGCCTGAAGAACTTCCTTCAGCGTATTTTATACAGCAGGTCTGCTAGTCATGAATTCTTTTCCTTTATCCGAAAATGTTTTTATTTCACCTTCACCCCCTAAAGAATATTTTCACTGGATATGGAATTCTGAGTTGACAGGCCTTTTCTTCAACAGGTTAAAAGTGTTGTTCCACTGTATTCTTCCCTCCACAGATTATGATGAAAACAAGTTGCCATTCAAATCCTTATTCCTCTGTAGGTAATATGTCATTTTTGTTTAGTAGCATTCAAGATACTATTCTTGTTTTTTTTTTCTAGCAGTTATTTTCTTATTAGAAATGGATATCTTTGGTTATTAACAGTTTGCTTTTATGTATATATAGGTGTTGTTTTCTTTGAGTTTATCCTGTCTATAGTTTACTGAGTATCTGCAAATCTAAATCTTTTACTAAATTTGGGAAATTTTATCCATTATTTCTTCAAATATTTTTCCTACCATAATCTCTTTCTCCAATTCTTTTGGAATCCCAATTTTATGTTATACATTTTGATATTGTCCCACAAGTCTCTGAGGCTCTGTTCATTTTTATAAAGTCTCTCTCTGTTCTTCCAACAGCATAATTTCTGTTACTCAATCTTTAAGTTCAATGGCTCTCCTTTGTCATCTCCATTCTGATATTGAACCCATCCAATGAGTTTATTTCAGAGTGTATTTTTTATGATAAAATTTTTTGACAAATAATTAATTTTTCTGGTTAAGAATTCCTTTCTTTTCTTATTTGAAATGTGTTTTTTCTTTACTTCAGGGAATCTAGTTATAATAGCTGCTTTGAAGTTTCCGTCTGATAATTCCAACATCGGGGTTATCTCAGGGTTGTCTTTCCCTTGAGAATTAGTCACATTTTCCTGGTTCAAGTAATTTTGGATTTTATTTTGGACACCATGAATGTTATGCTGTGTAGTCTGGGTACTTTTATAATCTCTTGGAGAATGTTGAGCTATTGTATTAGCAGGCAGTCAACTAAGTTATGTTCAGATTGTAATTTGTGTTTTGATTTTTGTAGGTGGTGATTTAATCCCCAGTTTAATTCTCTAAGCCTTGTCCATGCTGGTCTGCATCTATCCCATGTATGTGTAGCTCAAGGGTGAGGCTCAGACTTGTGTGGGCCATGCACAGAATTAGGAATCCTTCTTTCACAGATTCCCCTCATACTCTCCAGCCCACAGAGACTCCCTTCTCTGGTTCCTCTGTCCAGGAAATATGGGGATTCACTTGAAGTTTTAGCTGCCAGGGATGCCATGCCACACTGTGACTGGGACCTGCTCTTGGAGCAAAAATGTATGAGAAAGAAAATGGGAAAATTTCCCCACAATCTGCTGCTTTTATTTTTCAGAATCTTTAGATAGTTTTTTTTGTATTTTGTTTGGAGTTTTTAGTTGTAAATCAGTGGGAGGGACAGGCTTTAGTAGCCTTATGTTACCACAGTGGAACTAAAGCTCTCACCCAAATTTTTAAAGAGTATTTTTGCTGGGTACAGAAAAACAGGTTGGCAGTCATTTTCTTTCAGTACTCTAAAGATGTCTTTCCAGTGTCTTTTGACATCAAATTTTCTATTCAAAAGACAACTGTCAGCTTTCTTACTGCTGCTCTTTTGAAGGTAATACCTCTCTCTTTGGCTCCTTTCCGGATTTTCTCTTTGTATTTCATTTTCATCTATTTTAACATAAGATGCCTAAGTATAGGGTGTTTTTTTGTTTTGCATTTATTCTGCTTGACATTTGTAGATCTTCTAAATATGTGAGTGACATCTTTAATCACTTTTGGAAAATTCTTGGCCATTAGCTTTTTTTTTGCGGTACGTGGGCCTCTTGCTGCTGTGGCCTCTCCCGTTGCGGAGCACAGGCTCCGGACACGCAGGCTCAGCGGCCATGGCTCACGGGCCCAGCCGCTCCGCGGCATGTGGGATCTTCCCGGACCGGGGCACGAACCCGTGTCCCCTGCATCGGCAGGCGGACTCTCAACCACTGCGCCACCAGGGAAGCCCGGCCATTAGCTTTTTAAATGTTCCTTCTACCCCTTTTTTTCTTCTTCTTCTGGAACTAAATTACATCAATGTTAGGCATTTTCACTAAACCCCACATTTTTTCCTGTATTTTCCAATGTTTTTTCCCTGTCTGTACTTCACTGTGGATATTTTCTACTAACTTCCCAACTAGTTTACTAATCTTTCTTCTCCTGTTTTTTTGTCTGCTGTTAAATCTAACTACTGCTTTCTTAATTTCGCATCTTTTTCAGTTCTAGAACTTACACTGGTTCTTTTCAAAAGATAATTACCTGGTGAAATTTTGCATGTTTCTAGCTTTTTTTTTCTCACCCTTTTCTCTATTTTCTTGGACATATCTTAATTACTTCAAAGTATCTCGCTAATTCAAATATTTAGATCACCTGAAGGTCTGTTTCCTCCATCTGTTTTTCTTTTGTTTTTAGTTATGGTCCTTGTCTCTCAGTACAGCTTTTTTTTTTTTTTTAATATTTATTTATTTGGCGGCACTGGTCTTAGTTGCAGCATGTGGGATCTTCGCTGTAGTGTGTGGGATCTTTAGTTGTGGTGTGCGGGATCTTTAGTTGCAGCATGCAGGCTCTTAGTTGAGGCACGCAGGATCTAGTTCCCTGACCAGGGATGGAACCCGGGCCGCCTGCACTGGGAGTGCGGAGTCTTAACCACTGGATCGCCAAGGAAGTCCCTCAGTATAGCTATTTTTAATTCAATAATAGAATACAAAAAATTATATATAAAAAACCGTAAAGAGTCCAGTTGATGTTCTGGTCCTCTGGAAAGGACACACTTTTTCCTTGTTAGAGTAAAGGCTGATTAGTTTAATCTAATCACAGACTGAGTCCAGCCTAGGTTGCAGTTTTGGTCAGGTTCAGTCTACCTCTGTTTTGCCAATGCTCCTAAGGCATAGCTCTACAGGAATTTGAACTAAGGGCCTGGTGTGTACACCAAAGCTTCCCTGCCCTCACTTTCCCCAGCTCCCAGCAGCTTATGAACTAAGCTGTTGTATTCCCAGCACCATGAAACTGCTGAGAACTCTTATTTATCAGAGACTTTCTGCTTATGTTTTCAGACTCCTGTTTCTTGCAGTATCAGTACTTGGAAAATGTCCTGAAGGAAAAAACTTGTGTATCTGAAGACCCTCCAGTCTCTATTTTGTCTCTCTAGCTCTACAAGATCCCAAAAGTCCTGCTGCCCCCTCACCTCTCCACAGTCCTCTGATAAGGCAAAGCCTGGATTTGCAACCTCTTGCTCTGTGCTCAGAGTAAGCAAATGCCCTCAAGGAAAAAGGAGCTATAAAATTTCAGCTCATCTCTGCAATTCTCCTCTCTCTAGAATCTTGCCCCTCTACTTTCTAGTTGTTTCAGCCGTTCTCTGATGACTTTAAACAAATACTTCCATATTTCATCTAGCTTTTTGCTTTGGGAGGTATGCAGGTGTATCACAAGGTACTCCATCCTAACCAGAAAGAGAAATCCTATGCCTGGCTGGTAATTTTTGAAGGCAATAAATAATGAAGCTCAGTAAGCATTTTCATATGACTCTAATTTTTACTCCAGCTACAGATTACTTTCTTTCAAAACTGAACTAAAAATATAACCTTAGTTAGTGGATTCTTTCCTTTCGAAGTTATTGTTCAAGTCCAAATTCTGATACTTACAAACCTTATGCATCCCAAGAGTCCTTTCTGTAAAGCTGTATTTTAGGAGAATGGTAAAAACAGACATCTTTGCAAGTAAGATACTTTTGGTGGTGGAGGAGGGTAAAAGGAAAAGTAGGAAACACTAATACACCTACCTTGGATGATGTGGTGTACATGGTGAATCTTGAATACCATTTGCTTGCTTTCTCTGCAACTCCTTTTCCAGCAGTGAACATACTGTTTCTTAGAACATCTAGTTTAGGTACTAGTAGTGTATCTAAATTAAATGAAGGTGATGAATGGGTTAATGCATCTTGAGATTCTTCTCTAAATGGGCAAGTAGGTGAGAAGGCTGGAGAAGACCAGAGTCTATCCCTTGGTCTGTCTTCGCTTTTTGAGTAACTTTTAGATTTGGTAAGTCTCACTGGCCCAGGAGAATTAGGAGGCAGGCTAGATCTTCTGCATGCCTTGACCAACGTTGGACTTTTCTTAGTGGTTACTTTATCATCACAGGCCCGTTGTAAATCAATGCTTGGTGTTCGACTTGTCAAAGGACTGCTCATGTTATTCATATACATCACAATTTCTTCAGCTAAATCCCGCCTAGCAGATGGTGTCGAAACGCTTTTGCTATCATCTTCCTCCTCTTCCTCCTCCTCTTTTTGCTGCTGTTCAGTCTCAGCAACCAAAAGAGAGAGGGGATCAAATCCTGTTGCAACATCAGTTTTTTCGAAAGGTTTTACTGAAAAGCTGCTATTCAAGCGTTGACTCCTCTTAGGATTTTGTGGAGCAATGTACCCCACTTTTGATCCATCTGTTTCATTGTCTAAGTCTTCTAAGTCAAAAATAACAGGAGAATCCACTTTATCTGCCAAACAATTAGAACCATCAAAAGGTGTATCATCATCACTAGATTCCTTCTCTATACTGTCTCTCTTTGATCTTAAAGATGGCTTTCCAATATCAAGACTATTTGGTCTTGTGCTTTTTGAGATTACATTTGAAAGAATTCTTGCATCAGCTCCTAATTTTTCAACCATATCTCCAGGGTTTGCTTCCTGGTTAATTCTATTGAGCATAAGTCCCATTAGTACTCCTCCACTAAGATTTCGGTTTCTATTTCCCCAGGACATTTGCTGCTGCAAATTAGGCTCATTGTCACTTTTATGTCTTTTTCTGAAGCATCTACTGTGAATGTTTCCTGTTTCATTTGTATCCTCAAAAGATGATATTAAGAGCGGCTCAGACGAACTTTCTAAAAAACAAGAAAAGTGTTTTTAGCCACGAAAAATGTAACATGCAAATATAAGTTGTCTTAAATATTTAAGATACTAGTAATAAAATGATAACAGCAAGCACTCATCAAGTGCCTGCTATTTCACAGATGCTATACTAGGCACTTTACTCACATTATCTACCATAATCATTCCAACATCCTTATGGGTAGAGAAAAAACTGATAGATTACCTAGACCAAAGTTACCCAGTCCTTAAGCGAGAGAACTGGGATTCAAATCAAATATGAAGGGTATGATCTGAGATATAAGGATGCACTGCTTTTTTTTTTTTTTTTCTTTTTCAGTACATGGGCCTCTCACTGTTGCGGCCTCTGCCGTTGTGGAGCACAGGCTCCGGACGCACAGGCTCAGCGGCCATGGCTCACGGGCCCAGCCACTCCGTGGCATGTGGGATCTTCCCGGACCAGGGCACGAACCCACGTCCCCTGCATTGGCAGGCGGGCTCTCAACCACTGCGCCACCAGGGAAGCCCGGATGCACTGCTTTTTAAAACTTGTAAGATTAATATTTACCCTTGGTATATTTAACAACAATAATAATGAATTTATGTCCATTTCACTGAACGGATTAAATAACAATGGTTATACAATTGTGGTTGTGCTAGACGACCTTAAGATTCTGAGTCTTCTGCCTATAAAAACAAAACCAAAAACACTAAACCAAACCAAATAAAAGGCAGCTATGTGAGCTTTATTCATAAATAAAAATTATTTTTAAAACTCCAAATCCTTATGACTATAGATGTGGCTAAGTAATTTTACCTTTGCTTTACATATTGATTCAAGTTTATAACAGTCAAATGTGAATGGCCACTTTCTATTCAGAAACACTGTTCACTGCTTTTTACCAAATTACTTAGGTACCTACGCTGAAAGCAGAAATCTAGATTTTTTGATCACTTTAATTGTCCTTATGTGGGAGTCTTCTAAAGCATTAGTCTAGGTATGGTATTGTCAACTACTCTTTTTTTTTTTTTTTAATAAATTAATTAATTTATTTATTTTTGTTTGTGTTGGGTCTTTGTTGCTGCGCGCGGGCTTTCTCTAGTTGTGGTGAGTGGGGGCTACTCTTCGTTGTGGTGCGCGGGCTTCTCGCTGCGGTGGCTTCTCTTGTTGCGGAGCACGGGCTCTAGGCATGTGGGCTTCAGTAGTTGTGGCGCACAGGCTTAGTTGATCTGCGGGATGTGGGATCTTCCCGGACCAGGGCTCGAACCCATGTCCCCTGCATTGGCAGGCGGGGTCTTAACCACTGCGCCACCAGAGAAGCCCTTACAGCCCTTCTTGCCAGTATTTAATATCAGGGTGTTTTTACATTTACTTATTTGATTAATGTTTTCCCAGCCCTCCCATGTACTTCTCTATGGAGGCAGGGACCATGTTTATTTTTGTTCTTTACCATATCCTCAGTAGCACCTGGCATATGGTAGCAGGTATAGTAGGAGCTCAAAAAATAATCACTGAATGAATATTGTCTGCTGGGAAACAACTGCAGCCAAGAGACCAACCCAGAATATAACATAGTATAATATATTATAATATGCCATGTTACAGCTAAATGTGGTAGCTAAAGGTAAAAAGTTAAAGCACACTAAAAGCAGAATTAGGCTTAAAAAAACATTTCAGAGTATGTTTTCATACTTCAGAGCATGTTTCATTTCAGAGTAAATTGTCTTGTGATTGAATTCTCAGTAATTCAATATAAATTTATCAAAATGTTAAAATTCCCAAGATAACCATGAAGTAACCATAGGGTGATGATTTTCTTTCAATTACCAACCAAACATTAAAACATTTCTTTGGTTATTCCACTCCCACATCTTTTAGAAGCTGTCATTTATTTATATAATGATATAAATAAAATATACATATACTGTACTGCAACACATGAAGAAACTTGAAAGGTGTTTTGAATTCTAGCAAGTACTAGTATGTAAGAAAAAAGTTGCAGAAAAGTAAGTATTCCTATAAATCCCACATAGAGTCTTTGGTAGTAGTGATAAACCCAGAGTACTTAACAGATGGGAAAGTTTTCAAGTCAAAAATCTAGAGCAGGGGTCGTCATGGGCCAGAAAGTAAATATTTTAGGCTCTGCAGGCCATAAGGTCTCTGTGGCAACTCCCCAGCTCTGCCAACGTAGTGCCAAAGCAGCCATAGACAATATGTAAGTGAATGAGCTGGGTGTGTGACAATCAACCTTTGTTTATGAACACTGAACTTTCATATAATTTTCAGGTGTCACAAAATATTTTTCTTCTTTTGATTTTTTACCATTTAAAAATGTAAAAAAACATCCTTAGCTTGTGCGCCTGTACAAAAACCAGGCTGTAGGCCTGGTTTGGCCCATGGGCCACAGTTTGCCTACCCCTGAGTTAGAGGCATATCTAACTATGCTGCAGAAAAACAAACATCATTGCAGCAGCAGGGCCCTTTATAGAGATATTTCAGCTTTGACAGCACAAGTCCTTCAATGTTTGTTTAGATTATAATGATGCAGAACTGAGCTAATACAAAAAATCAAATAATGTAATTATGAAATCAGACTATTAACACTAGAAACTCTGAATCTTATGTCTGTTTAGTGCCCCCCAAAACAGTCTGATGAAAAACTTGTGAGACCAGGTATTATCCCAGATCCTAAACTGACTTTTCCATTAAGTAGCTGAGAACTTATGGGACCTGCCAACAGTCCGACTACGCCTGAGTTTCCTCATCTTTGAAAGAGTGCTAATACCCGCTTCTCACTAATATAAGCACTGCTGTAATAATAAATGAAAAATAATATATAAAAAGTGCTTTGAAAAGAAAAAATATTAGGTATTGTTATTTAAACTACCTGAAGGACTATCCTTTCGCCTCTGAAAAAAACAGGAACAACACGAAGACTAAGGAACTCTATGCTTCATTTAAAAATTGGCGAGGTGTCTGGTACCCTCAGATTGATCATCTCACTTGCTCCCCACTTCCCCCTTCCCAAAACTCCCCACAGTCCAAACTCAAAAGGCAGCTTGTAGGTATGTCCCTTTACTTTGTTATAATAAAAGCTTAAACAAACTATATTATAAAATACAGAATTTAAGCTTCTAAACTATACCATGAGAGGCTGCACAAGTATACCAAAAAACCAAAACCAAAACCAAAACAAAAAAACGAAAAATGAAAAAATCCCTTGAGAATTAAGACTTAAAAAAAATATATTCACTAGAAATACAGATACAAGTTATTCTGCACATAACAGACGAATACCATTCAACTTACCTGTGCTTTCTCCTGATGTTTTATCAGCACTGTTAGTTGCAGCACTGAGGCGAACTATACTGGAAGAACTTTGATAATTGAGCTTAGGAAGACAATCAGCACTTCCCTTTGCACTCTCGCTCTCTGACACTGTAAAGATTAAAATGCAACTGTTAAGATGAAATCTATATACATCAGAGGAGCCATAAAGAGAAGTAGCTTTTAGTTCTAAATACTTCTACTGGAAAATACGTGATGAGAAAATACTGAACACCTCTATATTTGTCAATCACGAATAACTGATACCATTCATTCAAGTCCTCAAGGTGTGTATCAAACAACTAAGTACTGGTTACACATGAGGTCCGTGAATACATTTTATATTTCTTCTTTGGTTGTGAAACACTGCTTTTGACGGGGGGAGGTAAGCAGGAAAAATATAAGTCACAGACCATTAATAAAAGCATTAAATAAAAATACTGTTAAGCCCCAGAAAAGAGCCACTGTTTGAAGAAATATATATATCTACTACAAGAATAGTATTTGATTGGAGGGTGTTTTGCCACTGAGACTACAAACTTCACACATGAAGTACTCGTACATTGGAATATTAGGTGGTGTAGAGGGCTTTTATAATGGGAGGAAATAGGAGTAACAATGGGAAAATGAAACATAAAATTAGTACTTTTATACTTAAAGTCACTCGACTTTTCTATTAATGTAAGCTCACAGTTTTATACAATATCAACTTAGTACCTACAGGAACTAGAATCACTCCCTTTCTTATCTTCTTCTTCTTGAATGTCCTCAGTAGATGTATCCCCTCTTCTAACTTCATCCTTAGATAGTGAATTATATCCAAGGTCAGACTGGCCACCTGGAAAAAGAAAAAGACAAAAAACCCTATGCTGTTTATCATCAACTTCTTTAGTAAGAAGAACTGGAATTAGAAGCAACACATTGGTGTTTAGATTTACTCATAGAAATTTTTCTGGATAACTTCCAGTTGAAAGCATTATTTTGTTAGTTCCTCCCCATCTCTATTAACATAAGAAAGGGATGATCACAAAATAATTTATTTTTACTTTCACAATGTAGTCAACAGTAATTACGTATGTTCACACTATTATCTGGGCTCCAAAAGACACAGACAAACCACACATTCTTTATACAAGTCCATGACCTTTCTAGGTGAAGGTCTGAGATCCAGCTAAGCAACGGAGAAGAAAAATCTGCAGGGAACTCCTAACAAAACACTCACACACAGATCACTGGAGCCAAATGTCTAAATCATCTGACCAAAAAAATGGGTTTATTTAAACTTACTGATAGGTAGTTATTCTGAAAATTCAACTGAATAATTACTGAATTGCATATGGGTACAAATACATGGGAATGAGAAAAAAACCTAGTGTTAAAGCTATTAAGAAAAGCAAACTCTGCATCAATATAAGAAAACTTCTAATATACTGTTCTGTTAAAGAGGCTCTCTGTAATTTTCAGCAAATTGTTTTCACTAGATTAGCATCAAAACATAAGGTTTTGAATTCTAGTACTCTACCTTAGAAGACATGATTTTAAGTAAACCACTTAACCTTTCTGTTTGAATCTCAAGTTCCCAGATTTATAATATAAAAGGTTGTTATGATTATATGAGTATATGACTGCATTTAAAATGGTTTTATAAGCTTGCAAAGAACTATCTAAAGAAATTGTATTAAGTATCACTAGGTATTTACTTTAATATCTTTGTTATAATTTTGAGTTTGGTATTTTTTCTAATCAGTTTCATCTCTATTTCCAAAGAAACTATAAATTATAAAATATGAAGATAATCTTGATAAAATTCATGCTTTTATTATAAGGTCTGCACTGCTTTAAGATGGCCTTT
>NW_020185332.1:1331148-1397076 GCF_003031525.2 Neophocaena asiaeorientalis asiaeorientalis | reverse complement strand
CCCAGCCGCTCCGCGGCATGTGGGATCTTCCCAGACCGGGGCACAAACCCGTGTCCCCTGCATCGGCAGGCGGACTCTTAACCACTAGTGCCACCAGGGAAGCCCCCTAAGATGGCCTTTTTAAAGGCCACAGTTAAAAACAAAAGATGGATTTCTTCATTTTTAAGAGATAATGCCTAAGGATGACTACTACAACTCTGTGATTAAATTCACAATTGCATGAACAAGTAAAGAAAAAAAAAAAAAAAAAAAAAAAAAAAAAAAAAAAAAAAGAAAGAAACAAAACCAGTCAAAGAAGAACAACATATCAAAGCACATAGCTTATATTTATTACTCTTAAAAGTATGCATAAAAGGAAACAGACCAACAATGTTAAAATTTGAAGAGACAGAAGCTTCCATATTTTATTATTAATGCTTAGATTTTTAAAATTTCTGTCCATTAATAGGTAGTTCTTATACTGTATTCACAAGTCATGTCTAATTTTTATGAAGACTCGCAAGAAGTTGCAAAAATAATACAGTACAGAAAGTTCCTGTGTACTCTTTATCCAGCTTCCCTGAATGATAATATCTTACATGAAACATGGGACACTGTTAAATCTTGGAAATTGATGTTGATATGGTACTATTAACTCAGATCAGGGATCTAAGTTTCTTTTTTTAAAATCCTAACAACATTAAAAGAACTATAATAACATGTTCATAATACAAAGAAGAACTTACCCTAAGAAAATGATATGATAAAGAGACCTGTGTACTATCCAGAGTTAATTGGATTATCATGGA
The DNA here is from genome assembly GCF_003031525.2 of Neophocaena asiaeorientalis asiaeorientalis. Lineage (NCBI taxonomy): Eukaryota > Metazoa > Chordata > Mammalia > Artiodactyla > Phocoenidae > Neophocaena > Neophocaena asiaeorientalis. Next base: position 1,396,288 of record NW_020185332.1, on the reverse strand, counting down.
CTAAACACTCGAATACTTTCTTAAACTTTCATTTCTATTCAAATAGAAAATGAATAAAATTGCATAGTTATAAAATACAATGTCATATGCCTACCATATAAAATTAAGAAGTGACAGTTACATATATCACTGAAAATTAAAATCTAAAAAAGACAGGCTAGCAAACCTAGTTTTTAAAATGTATTGTAATAAATGTATACATAAGCACACACAAACCTGTACTAGATCTATCATCAGAAGCATACACTTTGATTAAACCCGTATTAAAAGGTGCCTGCTCCACAGTGTGTGTCCCATGACCACTATCCATGCTGCCATGACTAACAGCATCCAGGTCACTGCCATCTGCTTAAGAACACAATTTGACAGCATTTTACTACTCACGGAGATACCAAAAATACATATTAGCTTGCTGCTCAAGTTAATAATCTACTAATACTGAACATGACAAGCGTCACATAATTAGCAAAATACAACTATAACAAAGAAACCTATTGTGAATTATTAACGAATACTAAAACAAGACCACCAAAGGTTGAAAATTTAAGTTACAACAAAATAAGTAAAATTTGGTGTTTTTTTAAATGGGAAGAACACTCTAATATTAGAATTTGCTTAATGGCAATAAAAACTAGAAAACATTCAATATTTTGAAACTAATTAAAATTTCTAAAAAGTGGAAATTGTAACTAGTCAATTAATTTTAAAGAAAAAGTACAACATATACATCCCTTAAAAACTTCTAATTACCTGAGAGAGTTGTTTGTGATAAATGTGTGTGTTTCTTTAAAGCTCTTTTGAACTGTGCTACTCCTAAAACAACGTTCCTCACTTTTGTCCAAAGAAAATAGCCACTACGACTCCTTGAAGGCCAGGTACTTTCCAAAACAGCCTATTCATTTGACAAAATAAAATAATTAGTAAAATAATTTTTATAAATGAACACCCACTGGCTTTAGAGTTAATCTAAAGAATAAGTAGATTGTATAATCCAGAATATCAATAGAACAAAAAAAAATCTTACTTCCAATTTACAAAATATATTTTAGATACTCTAAAACAAATACCAAATAACCCCTGCATCATTTATTTCTGCCATTAAACGAAGGTTGTGAAATCACAAAAGTTATACTCTTTCTCCATTAAGTCAAAATAATTACCTTATTATAATAACCATAAGTTATGGCATTGGGGTCAATACCAGCTTTCTGCATTTCAAACAGCACTCGAACTGCAAGCACTGGCTGATCATACTGTCCACAGAGCTGCATAAGAATGCGGTAGCACACCTGGAACACAGTAATTTCGAAAGTGTACAGAATCAAAATATCTATGTACATAAATCTGGAATAAAATAATGCATTTTAAAGGATAAATGTTACCTCATCAGGTGGATCCATCTTCTTTGACTGCATTTTTTTAAGCACATCATAGGCTGTTTTCAGAGCCCTGACTTTTGAATGACATACTTTCACATAAGCTGGGAGACAAATAAACCACAGACCGTAACAGTGACGCAGTAGACACCTAGACCACATCTGAGGAATGGAAGAGTACCTCTTGGCAATTTTATGGGCTGATTTAATTTCCTAGAAAAAAATGCAAGGATCTTATTAATAAATTTGCACACTTAAGCATCCTTATCCTTAACTGAAGGCTGAGCAAGTACAACTCACATGCTTTTATAATGTCTCCCTAACAAAATCTGTCTATAATTAACATATATTCAAGTCTCTGCTTTAATCTGTATTATACAACATGTAAAATAATGTTCTAGGACAAGAGAACTGGTTAATTTTTTGAAGTCAGATTACTCTAAATTTTCTTCAGAATGCTTCAGGGAGCGTAAATGATCTACTAATAGTTATATATGGGGTACTAAAGTATATTAAGGGAGGAAGAGTGTCAAATTTATTTTTGTTCTAATACTTGATTACATGAAGAATACAAAATCATCAAAGCACCTGTTTTGTTCTTCTGAACATGGGAGAAGGGCTACTAGGACTACTTGATTTTGAAGGCAATTTGCTCTTTCGGGTTTGTAGAAATCCTTCAGGTCTCTCAAATAAATTGTTCCTAAGAACTGGAAATCCATTATAGCTGTTTTTGAAAAGAAAAAAAAATCTCAAGCACACATAGATGATCATACTGGTTACAAGCTAAAAAAAAATTATGACCAATAACTTATTTTAACTTATTAACTTATTTTAACTATCTTTCTCCATCAGACTATGATAATCAACAAATATTCACGCTAATGTTGCTTTTCTTACTATAATAATAAAAATGTAATAGCCAAATACAGATTCAAGTATGTATTTTAGAGGGAAAAAAGTGAAATACATTTAAATTTTGCTGAACTTGACACCAAACTCCAAAGTAACTCAAAAAAACTTTGTTAGTATTCGTGTAAATAAATAGCAAACATATCAGATAATACAGGTAAAAGGCCCACCAAATCAATACTCTTTCACACAGGACAGTTATTAATATCATTGTTTGGATTAACATATTACTGTAGAACCTTCCTCTTAAAAAAATGCAAATAACATAAGTCAACCAGGACAACCTATTACATTATCATGAATGGATTTAACTGGTTAGGTAAGCTGATTCAGGGCCTCATTTATGAGAAAGAAAATTGAAGAGGTTGGAGAAGAGGAACAAAGATTAGAATAGGCAACTCTATGAGGAGGTGGGCCTAATTTGGGTGCTAGAGCAGTGTGTTTGGGGCATTTAAAAGGTAGCAGCAGCTGGGAAAAAGACATGCTAAAACGACAGAAGAAGTCCCTGAGGAGAAAACTTATCCTACTTTAGAATATTCTTAAAGGCATATAAATAGTTTTAATTAACTAAGAAGAAAACTAACTATAATAAAAGATAAACTATATCTATTATACATTATTATAGGAAAATCCAGTAGAATAAGAAAATATTAGTCATGACTGAATGTTAAGTAGGAATAAAATAGCAATGAAGTTCAGGAAAACTATGTCCCCTAAGAAAATTCACTGTATGAACATGGTGTGATAATAAGACCATTCTGTGTATCTTATGGAAACTTACTGTCCTATCATTTTATACAGACAATGCAAGTATATGAGTTACCTCCTACTAACAGGATCCACTGTGCCCATTAAAGACACTTAAGGATTTTCCAATGATGGGTATGATTACACCAAAATTATATTAGTAGTCTCAAGGAAAAAAAAATGACTTAGATTCTTTAAAAAATGGGAACTGTTTAAGCTAAGTAATTTTCTTATTAAAGGACTAAATCTAAAGGTAAATTTTAAATTAAAAAGTTAAAACCAAACCACAAAAAGAAAAACAAACTATATTAGTGAAATATACCAAAAGAAGTCTTAGAAGTGTATAATGTACGAAAGAGATAAAAGAAATGAGATCTTGTTTAGAAAGAAAAAGAAGAAAGAGAAATTATGAGAAATATTTTAAATGTCTCTGAGAAAAGGCAGACTTCTAAAAATTGACATGAGCAATATATAAAAATTAAGGGTAGGAATCAGGTGGCTTATGAAGTAATCAACATTCACAAACATGTGTTACACTACTTTTTCATCTGTAAAAACAAGAATTCAATCCAAGTTATAAATGAGGATATCCTGAAAAATCCCTTTTCAATGAAAATAACAAACTGTGACTTAATGAATAATAGATGTGAAATGGTTTTAGAATCTTTAAATAAGAAATTATTGGAGAATTTAAAAAATCTAAAAGGAAATGCCATTTAATGGTATACTAGAAACTACCTCTAGTTATAACAAATGTTATATATAATATATGTTGTGTGTATGTATATAAATACATATCTAGATATATAGATGTATAATAAATCTACCTCTATCATAACCCTATCACTGTGCTCAGAGTTTTTCTCTTTCCCACTAGACTTGAAAACAAGACCAGTGGATCATTCAAGTCTATACCAAGCACTTAGCACAGTACCTGAGCCAATTTCCTAAATTAACAATGACCAATCCCAATAGTCCTGAATTTCCTTGACTTTATAAAACTCATGGAAAAATTAAAAGCCTAAAAAAATCACATCATCCAAATCAAGGCCACAGATACTGACTCTAAATTAGATTTAATCCTTTTTTAAAAATTTGAAGTATAGTTGATAATCCTTTTGTAAACCAAGGTTACATTAACCAGCCTGTGTTGGGGGAGGGGATGAAAGTGAGGAAACCAGCCTTAGGGAGAAACAAAAATAAAAATTCTGTAATAAAAGTGCTGCATTTTGGTGGGGTGGGCCCTAACTTCTTAATCAACATTTATGAGAACATATACTTATGCAGATCTAGAGAGCTTCTTAAGTCTATAGAATGCAAAATTATATATTTTTTCTTTTTATACCTCAAAACTTAGTAATGGATGTGGGATAAGCTTGCTTACCACCTAAAAATTAGGGATCTGTAAAGTTTGGATTTTTGAAAATACCACAGTCCTTAGAAAGCTACGTCACAGATGATGGATTGCTTCTCTCTTTCAATCTCAAACATTCTGCCTCTTGAATACCTGTACTGTAAAGGGGGTTCTTCACCATTGGGTAGATGGGGAATCTCAGGTGGTGTTACAAAAACAGTATGTTCACTTTTGAAAGATTCATCCAGTTCTATAAGTCGCACTTCACCACTCTTGTCCATATCCACCTGAAGGAGTTTAAAAAACATACATTAAAAAAATACATTCGCCAGACAAGTGTTTGTCTATAGGGGAATGGTTAAATAAAACATTTACACAACTTGATACTAAGGAACTATTTTTTTAAAAAAAAAAGAATGAGCAAGTCCTCTACGTAGCACTATATAAAGCTCTCCAGGATAATTAAGTGAAAATAATAAGATTCAGGAGATTGTATACTATCTTTTAAGTAAGAAAGAGGGAAAATTTTTTTTTAATTAAAAAAAAAAGAGGGAAAAATAAGAACACATATTCATTTTTTGCTTGTAGTCACATAAAGAATACTTAAAAAAAAAAAAAAGAGGGACTTCCCTGGCGGTCCAGTGGTTACGACGCTGTGCTTCCACTGCAGAAGGTGCAGGTTCGATCCCTGGTCGGGAACTAAAATCCTGCATGCCACGCAGCAGCGCAGCCAAAAATAGAAAAAAAAAAAAAAAAAAGTATCTATTTGGCTAAGAGGAGATGAAGGGAGTGGACAAGAATGGGACAGGACCAGATTTCCCAATATATACCTTTTAATGTTATTTTTGCATTTTGAATAATGAAAATTTATTCAAGAAATACTATTTAAAAATATTATTATATTAACATATAATAATATTAAAACGTACGTGTGTGTGTGTTGAGAATACTGGGTTCTGTCTTTGATTTCTACTAAATATAACGAATTTCCCTAAGTTCTTCCAGCATATGTAGAAGCACATTTGAATTAAATTCTAGTCACATCAATATTTAAAGCATTTTAGTAGTACTATTTCCCCCAGATACTCTATGGTAAGGTAATAGTCATAAAAAATAAAAACTTCATAGAATCTAAACTTCCCAAAAGGCACTCATAAACTAAAGAGCACGACACTGACATTAATTTAAACCAGATGTCAAACACAAAATGACAGATGACAAAATATAACCCACAGAACTTTCCCAGGTTAGACAGAATTAATGTCACATACCAGCCAGGAATAAATGGGAAAACAAGAATTATTAACAAGTTAAATCTCAAGATAAGGATTTAGGGCAGAGTATACCAAAAAAGGACAGGGATAGCTTTAAAGTTTTTCTAACTTTTAAGAAGAGTCGATACATTCAGAATCTTCTTATATAAATTGTTATTTATAATTTCACAGCATTACATGCTGTAATCTCTAGTATTAAAGAATGTTTTGAATGGTGTATCCAGACATTTTAGACAACAATTAAGGCGTGTTTCAGAATTATAATTAATGACAGGAGAAAATGTTCACAAAATAATGATAAATGAAAAAATCAGACTACTAAATAATATAAATGTCTGTGTGTACACACACACACACACAGTGTGATTCTAATTTTTTTAAGAGTGTGCCTGTATCTGTCATATAGATGTATTTCTGAGTGTGCACAGTCTCTCATACACACAGATGCGCATACACATCTGTTATCAAAATGTTACCTACGGGTGAGGGTATTACTGGCAATTAATTTTCTTTATATTGCTATTTGCTTTCCAATTAAAAGTAATGAATATTATTTTTATTTGCTTTTTAAAAATTACAAAAGTAATAAATGCTCAGAATAAAAATTTAAACAAGGCAGACTATATTGCTTTTAGAATAAGCACTTATTTCAATTCTGTTGAAGGATATCTGAAAGTTAATCAGTATAAAAGAAGGTGCCTTTCTTTTTAGCCTGTCAAAAAGACTTTCATATGGTAAAACTAGCAACGATACAACAAATATAGTAAGTTGGGTAATCACAAACCCTGCTGGTACTCCAAACTGGTACAGTCTTTTTTAGAAAGCAAGATGTGTTTAAACCTTATTCTTTCTTAGAATAAGTTCTAAGAAAATAACCTAACATGAAAAAAAGCTATCAGAATGAAAGATGTTTTTTTTGCAGGACTGCAATAGCAATAAATTGGAAGTCATCTGCATGTCAAAAAATAGGTAAATGAATAAAGGATGATACACAGATGAAATATACAATCATTCAAAATGAAAAGAGTGAAGGTTATGCAGACTCCTGGTTGAACAAGACAAATTAAACACAACAATTTACCTTCAATCCTTCCTAAAATCTCACCAAAATGAGAGTAAGGAGATTAAAAAACAACAACGACAAAATGAATTGGAGAGAAGACAACAGCAGAGCTGAGTTCAAAACATTTCAGAAGCTGCAAAGTAGATTGATGAGACCTGTCAAAGCTGAAAGCCACATATCTGGCACTGGTGAGGGGATAGAGGAGAGCACCAAAATAGTCAGCCATTTTGCTCTACGGAGCACCAGAAAGGTCAGGAATGAAAACCATGATGCCCCTGAAGATGGGAGGGCAAGTGGGGTTGAATCGGGAGAATTAGTTAAATCCTGCATTTAAGAACTCCTAGATCCCTTGCCCAACCCAGTATAGTTAGGCCACTACCTCTCCCCAACATGGCATAAGACTAGGTTGGGTCTTTCTGAGTGAAGAACCAGAGGGACTTTAGACTTGAGGACACCGGGCAGAGCTGAGGAAGATGAAGAAGGTTAATAAAAACAGGTGAAGTGAGTAAAAGCCTACATGTTACAACAAGTGGAAAATCTTAGTTACCTTCCCCACTCAGCTCTGAGAATACTTGCAGTCAGGCTTATGCACTCCAGGCTTGAGACTGGAGATACCTCCTGGGGAAACTACATAGCCTAAAAGAAAAGAACTACAGACACTGATCAAATAGGGACTCTAATGAAATAGTTGAGTTCCTTTATGATCATCAGTCTCATACCTAAGGAAGCTCCAAGCCCCACCCTCCCAGAAAGAGCTCTAATGAGTTCTCCGTGCCTCACACTTGACAACGAATACCAACCAAAGATCACACAAAAAACCAATAACTTGAAAAAGAATAAAGTAAACAAATATTAAAAGGTATTTAGAAGAAGCAGAGACAATGCAAGGGGGAAAAAAACCTTCAAAATAACTGAAATGAATAAGCCTACACCCATGAAACAAGAAGATGCTATAAGAAAGGAGCATTCAGGGACTTCCCCTGGTTAAGTGGTTAAGACTCTGCGCTCCCAATGCAGGGTGCCTGGGTTCAATCCCTTGTCAGGGAACTAGCTCCCACATGCATACCACAACTAAGGAGCCTGACTGCCACAACTAAGGAGCCCGCCTGCCACAACTAAGGAGCCCACCTGCCACAACTAAGACCTGGTGCAACCAAATAAATAAATAAAATAAAAATAAATATTTACAAAGAAAAAAGAAGAAAGGAACATTCAGAGAATGAAAAGGAGCTATGGAAATTACAAAAATGATAGCAGAGGTAAAAAGTATACTATAATTGTTGAAAGATAAAATTGAATAAATCTCCCAGAAAGTGGAGATGAATGACAGAGAGGCAGAAAATGGGATGGGGAAAAAAAAAAGAAAAAAAGAAAATTAAGCAGATCAGGCCAGGAGGGCCAATATACAAACATGTATTTCAGAACAAGAGAACAGAGAAAGTGGAGGAAAGAAAAAGAAAGAAAAAAATGCAAGAAAATTCCCCACAATTTGAAGGCCATGAGACCATAGATTAAAAGGGCCTACAAGTGTCCAACTCAGGGAAGAAAAGAAGGCTGACACCAGGCATATCCTTGTGATTTCAGAATATCAGGGATCTTAAATGCTTCCAGACAGAAAAAGAGATTAGGCACAGAAGATTAGAAATCAAGATACTGTTAGACTAGATGTTATTCTCAACAACGACAAGCCAGAAGACAATGCAGTGATGACTTGATTTTACATCCAACCAAATTAGCATTCAAGTATTAAGGCAGAATAATGAAATTTGCAAACAGGCAGGGCATCAAAAAATGTATCTCCCATGTACTCTTTCTCACTAAACTACTGAAAGCTGTGATTCACCATAACGAGGAAATAAACCAAGAAAGAAGTTATTGAAGCCAGAAAGCAGGGGATACAAATCCGGAGAGAGGTCAGTATAATTCCAAGATGATGGTGAAGGAAAATCCCAGAATGACAGACTAGATAGAAAGCAGTCAGTTCAGACTGGAACACAAAGATGGAAAGCTCCAGCAAGAATTTAAAAACAAACAAACAAAAACCAAACGGACAGATTACTTAGTATTAGAAAAATTGAGAGATTTTAGCTTTTTTACCTTCATAGAAGAGTTTGGAGATGAATTAATAATACACACAAAACAAGAAATATAGCAATTATTAACTTCAGGGAAAACAAAAGTCCATACATAAAAGGAAATTTAACTACAATATATATATATGGTCTACCTGTGATTATATATAGTGATAAAAATATTAACATTGAACAACCATCTGAACAGCTACACTGGGAGAATTTTGGTGATGGTGGTAAATATGACATTAATAGATAATATATAAAACAATAAGCAGCAATGACAACACATTATTTGGAAATCTTAAGGAAAATGGCTGATGAAATGGCTGAAAGAGAAGGTGCTTACCTTTGGGAACAGAAACTAGGGGTGGGAAACAGAACTACCATATGACCCAGCAATCCCACTGCTGGGCATATACCTGGAGAAAACCATAATTCAAAAAGATACATACACTCCAATGTTCACTGCAGCACTATTTACAATAGCCAGGTCATGGAAGCAACCTAAATGTCCATCAACAGGGGAATAAATAAAGAAGATGTGGTACATAGATACAATGGAGTATCACTCAGCCATAAAAAAAGAACAAAATAATTCCATTTGCAGCAACATGGATGGACCTAGAGATTGTCATTCTGAGTGAAGTAAGTCAGACTGAGGAAGACAAATATCCTATGATATCACTTATATGTGGAATCATAAAAAAGGGTACAAATGAATTTATTTACAAAACATAAGTAGAGGCACGGATATAGAAAAAAAACATATGGTTACCATGGGATAAGGGGGGGGGAGGGATAAATTGGGAGATTGCAACTCACATATACACACTACTATATATAAAATAGATAACTAACAGGAACCTGCTGTATAGCACAGGGAACTCCATTCAATACTCTGTAATGGCCTATATGGGAAAGAATCTTAAAAAAAACAAAAAAAAGAGTGGATATATGTATAACTGATTCACTTTACTGCACACCTGAAACTAACACAACATTGTAAATCAACTATACACCAATAAAAATTAAAAAGAAAAAAAAAGAAACTAGGGGTGGGAAAAAATGTAAAATCATTTGACTTTTTAAACTAGGCTATGTTTTACTTTTTAGAGATTTGGCAGCATATAAAAATGTTTATAAGATCTGGTTATGTAAAAAATTAGGAAGTATACTATAATTATGTAAAAACATTGAAAGTAAATGTAAAGTGGATATTAGGGTACTGGGCTTATGGAGTTTTTCCTCCCTTTTATTTTCCACACTTCCTGTTACTTTACAAAACAACATTAGGAACAGGTCAATGATAACTCAAAATCACTTGTATCCCTTAGTAGGATATGGTATCCATGGACAACCCAAAAGCAAATGAGAAGCTCTCTATACAAACATTTTTATGCAGATGAAATGGGGTAAATGAAATTATAAGGGCAGCAATGATAATGAAGTAGAAGAGATGGACTAGAATAAAAAGGTTATTCTGGTCCAACAAATACCCAAGGTCATTGGAAAGGAAGCTGGAAACTACTCCGGTCTCCATAATGTAACATTATAGGAGAACTACTTGTCTGTGAGCACCAGGTGCTTTTAAATTTTTATTTATTTATCAGCTTCTCCCTGTCAGACCTGTGTCTTTGCTTGCATAGAAAAAAATCTGTGGACATGGACAACTACTCTAATTCTAAGTATTGTAAAGTCTACTAAAATATTAAAATTGTGCTCTGTAAATTCAGTACCTTGGTAAAAGATATTTCCCCTATCTTGTCTACCAATAAAATCTCATTTCAACATTACAAAAACAGCCATGTAATAAATCCTCCATTTATCAGTTGGGCATTTCTGTCTTTTGGAAAGCACAGTGACATCTGTCTCTACTGGGAGAAAAAAGAAATCCAACACCCATGGCAGGATAAAATTAAAATAATTTTCATATTCTCTTCATATTTTTTCACAAGACATTAAAATGCTCAGAAAACACTGCAGAGGAATGCTTGGGAAACCAAGAAAAACCTTACCAGGCTATTTGTTGCACAAAACTGCTTTTAGTTAAGCTGCATCCTATAGGAACAGATTGTAAGGATTTAAAATACAATCATATGAAGAACAAGAACACATGGTTCTTAAATTAGTCATAAATGAAACTCAAATAATTTTCATACATTGTTTTTCTTACTCCTATTCAGGATTACTCACTCCAGCTTTTTAAAAGTTGGTCAAATATTTTCTGTTTGGATAGGCTAAGATCAAAAGAGGAATGTATCTAATTTCTGTTCAATCTTAGTCATGGATTCTGCTCAATCTTAAGCACTTAATGCACATCTAATATTATTTAATTTTCATAGCTAAACTGCCAGAGGTAAGGGGATCTGTTCACTTAAAAAATTAAGCTTAAGGTCACTCAACTAAGGAAAAACCCCACATGAATGTCTAGTTTAAAAGTATTACTGATATTCAAAAACCATTTACAGATTAAAAGTAAGCACTGACTTGCTGTGCTGAATGCACTTAAACTGTGGTATTAAAATATGAAAAGTAGTAACAGCACTGTGTAATTATTTATTATTTCAGAGAGTTCTGCTTAATAATACTAGGAATACAATTAACCTCTACTCTCACTATATATGAAGGTTATTAAGATATATTTTATGACATCACAAATAAAATAAGATCAATTTTAACTAAAAAAAGATAAATTTTGGATTTTGTTACATTTTGTTATTTTCTCTAATAAAACAGTTCCTTGAATTGTAATAAAGCAAATACAAGTAACTATGTTTTAGTGAGTTTATTTTCAGTTTTGATTTTCTTAGGAATCATCAAAATCTTTAAGTATAACATTAATCCATTATATATAAGTGATATTTTGTTGAATCTAGACTTTGAATGGGTAAATAGCATTTTAGGAAAACAATCTGCCTAGAAATAATAATTACACATTTAATTGGATTGTTTCTTTTTTGAGACTTCTCAGAATTTATATTCTTTAAGCAATCACTCCAGTCACGCCTCGCATTTTGACTCTTATCAACTAAATAACAGGTGACCTATTTTCAGAAAATCCTAGACAATATAATATAGTAATTATCAGTAATAAAATATCCTCCTTAGAACATGATACCCTAAGTACCTTGCAAAATTATGTCATGTATGTCTTACAACATTAATGAGTTTTTTTGTTTGTTTTTTTGCGGTACGCGGGCCTCTCACTGTTGTGGCCTCTCCCATTGCGGAGCACAGGCTCCGGACGCGCAGGCTCAGTGGCCATGGCTCATGGGCCCAGCCGCTCCGCGGCATGTGGGATCTTCCTGGACTGGGGCACAAACCCATGTCCCCTGCATCGGCAGGCGGACTCTCAACCACTGCGCCACCAGGGAAGCCCTAATGAGTATTTTTTAAACCATGTGATACTATGAGTTCTTAGCTGAAACACAAACTTGTGAAAACAAGACACATAAAATGAGCAAAAAGTAAAACGGAACAATACAACATTTCTCTCTTCTGCACTGTTAACTGGATTTTTCCAACTAATTCAGTATTCCTATATGGATTAATAAATCTATTGGCTAAAGCATGCTATTAGCAAAAATTTGGTCCCTTATGATTCAGTTGACTTGGCACAAGGAACAACTGTTACCCAAATACATGCCACTGTTCACAATCGCAGCTTAGTGAGTACATACAGATGACCAGTGGAAGCCCAGCACGATAGAGGAAAAACCTTCAAGGTACATGCTGGTCAGAAACATCATTTTTATTTACAAAAACCAAAACAATTATTCCTGTAAAAAGGGATTTAGAGAAATTATTCTTTAAAGCATACTCTTTTATTCATTGTACACCTTTTCTATTTAAAGCACACCTTTCTGTTTATTTATTCTATTAATATTTAACTTTATAAGCACCAAATAAGGCAAACTTAAAAATTTGATTAAAATACTGAAAACCATGTTCTTACTACAATGCTGCAATGAAGACAAAACTATCAAGGAGCTATAATATTAATTCTCAAAATAAACAGGATTTCAAAGCTTTAAGCAGGCAGAACTCAACTTTCAAAAAAGCAGAGTTCTAAAAGTCTGTCTATAGGTACTTCCCTGGTGGTCCAGCGGTTAAGACTTTGTGCCCCCAATGCAGGGGGCCCAGGTTCAATCCCTGTTCAGGGAACTAGATCCCGCATGCTGCAACGAAGCTCCTGCACGTGGCAATGAAGATCCCATGTGCCGCAACTAAGACCCGGTGCAGCCAGATAAATAAATAAATAAAAAATTTTAAAATTATTTATTTATGGCTGCGTTGGGTCTCTGTTGCTGCACGCGGGCTTTCTCTAGTTGTGTCGAGTGGGGGCTATTCTTCGTTGCAGTGCGCGGGCTTCTCATTGCGGTGGCTTCTCTTGTTGCAGAGCACAGGTTCTAGGTGTGCAGGCTTCAGTAGCTGTGGCTCGTGGGCTCAGTAGTTGTGGTTCCCGGGCCCTAGAGCGCAGGCTCAGTAGTTGTGGCGCACGGGATTAGTTGCTCCGTGGCATGTGGGAACTCGTGTACCCTGCATTGGCAGGCAGATTCCTAACCACTGCACCACCAGGGAAGTCCAATAAATATTTTAAAAAAATAAAAATTAAAAAAGTCTGTCTACAAATAGGTTATTCAAAGTACAGAAAATGAATTTCCCCTCAAAACAATATCCTGGGCTTCCCTGGTGGCGGAGTGGTTGAGAGTCTGCCTGCTGATGCGAGGTACACGGGTTTGTGCCCCGGTCCAGGAAGATCCCACATGCCGCAGAACGACTGGGCCCATGAGCCATGGCTGCTAAGCCTACACGTCCGGAGCCTGTGCTCTGCAACGGGAGAGGCCACAACAGTGAGAGGCCCACGTACTGCAAAAACAAACAAACAAACAAACAAACAATATCCTTTCTGGGGTGATAGAAATGTTCTTTGTTTTGGAGTCATGGTTACATGGAAATCTATATTTGCCAAAACTTAACAAACTACACACTTCAAAGGTGCATTTATTGTTTATATATTATACTACAATAAATTTGGACTTTAAAAAATGTCCTAAAAGGTGGTTAGAATATCAATCCACCAAAAAGAAATTTAATACATATTTGTAACACAACACTGTAGCCATGCACCATCTGAACTACAGCTAATCACCACATATCAGTGTTTCTGTGGGAAAATGAATTATGAGTTCTAAGCAAATACTGACATATATCCATCTTTTCCCTATTCTAAAGCATTTCAAGGACTAGGGTGGATATTTCTGGGCATCTTAGCTTGTTAACTCTCTATCAGCACCAGAAACAGTATTTCTCCACATCAATCATCCCTCAGGTGTTCCAATTTGAAGGGAAGTGTAAATTCCTCCACAAGGCTCTGAACTTGTTTCTGTTCTTCATATGTGTAAGTCATTCAAAAGTTGAACATTTCTACCTCATGCAGTAATAAAACCAAATTAACTACTAATCTACAAACTGGAATAAAAACCAGAAAAATATAAAAATCGTCATAAATTTTCCTACTTTATAGTTCACACAACACTACACTGAACACTGTGAAATATGCAGTTATAATGATCTTTCCTCACAATACTTTAAAAACGTACATAAGAAAACAACACAGAAAGACTAAATGACTTGACTAAAGTCACAAGTAGGAACGCTGAGATCAAAGTTCTCCTGATTCCCAATGCAGTGTTCTTCCTTCTACATCTTGCATGATGAAAATCTTTTCTTTTTTTTTTTTTTTTTGCGGTATGCGGGCCTCTCACTGTTGTGGCCTCTCCCATCGCGGAGCACAGGCTCTGGACGCGCAGGCTCAGCGGCCATGGCTCACGGGCCTAGCCGCTCCGCGGCATGTGGGATCTTCCCGGACCGGGGCATGAACCCGTATCCCCTGCATCGGCAGGAGGACTCTCAACCACTGCGCCACCAGGGAAGCCCGAAAATCATTTTTATAAGACACATTTGGTACTTATTTATTTGATCAATCCCTCCATATGTAACAATCTCCCATCTCCAACACCACTCCTCCTCCATGCATATGACTCCTTCACCCTAATTTGGCTTTGACAACTCCTTCCAGACCAACCCTCTGCCCCACCAGGCTGACATCTCCCTCATCCAGATTAAACTATGATACCCCATTTGCTGGGCCTACCCAGTGGGGACACTGTCCTTGCCTTGCTTAGACTCTGACACTCCGTGCTGTCCTCATGTCTGCATGGACGCATCCTGTTTAGGTTCTGACCCCTGGAAACAGTCTGTCCTCCAGCATGGACACGTTCTTTATCCTGCTCGTCCTCTGATCCCCCATGCTAGGCCACCCCCTGCATGGATAGATGCTCTCCTCACCAGGCATGGGCTCCAAAACCCATGCTAGGCTGCTCGTCCTTCACCCATTCAGGTTTTTGTTTTTTTTGTTTTTGCCATAATTGTTTGTCTTTTGGTCTTGTTTATGGTTTCCTTTGCTGTGCAAAAGCTTTGAAGTTTCATTAGGTCCCATTTGTTTATTCCATTCAGGTTTTGACACCCCTCTTTGAGCCACTGTTTCCCAAGCTCCTCTCTATCCACCATGGATACCCACTTTGCTCTATCCCACTAATGATAGTGGACTACAGGGGCAGGAAAAGTTTCACACATGAATTTAATATAGTAGAATTAATTCACTTAATTTATGCTACAATTGCACTCCCAAATTGTAGAAATATTCAGGTGAAATGTTATGTTCTACACCTACTCTCAAGCATGTGACAATCCACCTTAGACCAAAAGGAGAGGTGAAAATTAAGGATGATCAAGTTAGAGGTCCATAGGCTTGGACAAAACTCCCATAGTTTGTAAGTGGACAGGAAGTGTTACAGACCTGGTTGCTAAAATAAAACTCATAATTTGGTAAAATCCTGCAAAGTACTCTTAAGAGGTTGTGGTCTATAACATCTAGTAGGCCACCGAAACTTTCATAATAAAGGGTCAGTGATGAAATGGAATTAATGTAAATTTTGTTAAAAACTGGTTAATTTATAAATAGAAACTGTAACTCATAACATTTACAATAGTCACACAAAATAAGTTACGGCACTGCAGACATACTATTACTTACTTTATCTACACAATCATCAAAAAACGCCAGGCTTGCATCTTTATCACTGACAAAAGAACATTCCTCAATGAAGCGAATAAACATTTGTGTTTTGGTCATCATGTTATAGAATTTCTGATGTGACCGGTCACGGCTTCTTAAGAAAGCTGTTCAACATAAATTTGTAATGTTAGCATATATAACACCATTTACAGATTCAGAGAATTTTTGAGCTAGAAGGAACTAGATCAACCATGTCATCTATACCCCCCACACCCTACTATTTTGCAGAAAAAGAAACTAAGACCCCTGAAGGGGAAGTAACCTGACAAAGATAGCAACAGGAAAGGAACTTGAAACCAGATCTTTCAAATCCCCCAACCCAGGGGCTCCTCTGCTTGCCCAACACCACCGGGCTGCCCTGAAAGCTAAACACATCAATATCTTAACACATCTGTGACACAACAGAGTGCAGTGGTACATGGTTAGGAAGCTCTGTACTTTTCAAATAGTCTCTTCTGCATAGTTTGCTAATGGGATTATATCTAATGTGCCTGAGAAATAACCAGTCCGATGGAAATGGATTACCAACTGAGTTGATACTCACATACTCCTGAAATAGGTAAGTTTATTTTGATAAATATGAGCTACTAACCCCGAAAGCAATCATCACAAGGTTAAGCTCAATAATATGAAAGCTGTAGTACTATGAAGTCACTCACCTTGTAGGGCAAAAAGAGAGGCTGCATCTGTGGCTGTCTCAGATGGGGCTTGTGTTATTGGTCTTAAGTATGATCTATAACCTTTTAAAATAGAGGCCATGAAACACAAAAATGCCTCCTGGATTTCCAAATCTATCATGTGCAACCTCTTTCCAGAATTAAAATCATAATCATTCATTGCTAAGTCCATTAGTCCATCGTCTCTTGGTCTCTGCTGCACTGTGAAGAAATACAGTGTTAATGTTTTCCCCAGAACTGTCAAAATTAATGTTCATAATGGTATCAATTATAAATCCATTGCATATGTAATTCAAGTCATTATGCTGCGTACCTTAAACTTGTACAGTCCTGTATGTCAATTATATCTCAATAAAATTGAGAGAAAAATAATAAATGTGTTGTGTTTTCAAAAGGGCTCAAGCTACTTCAACCCTTTGTTTACATAACTCCTTAATATATAACCCTAGCAAAACTTGAATTTGGTCTGAGGATAAGGATGGTAGTAATGCTCAATGTTAACTTCCTGATTTTCATGGTTATAGCATACTGTAGTGATATAGAATGTACTTATTGGTAGGAAATACACTCCATTTGGAGATGATGGGGACATCTATTCTCAAAAGGTCACAGAAACAAAGTTTGTGATTGCCTCAAAATTTTAAAACTTCTTAAAATATGAGAAAAAATAAATCATCTTAGGGAGGTGTTTTTGGAGTTCTTATTGTTTAAAAAAGTAAAAGTACGTGGGCACTGGAATGGAAGGCCTAGGTTTTAATCCTAGCTTCATCCTTATTAACTGTATGATCTCTGACAAGCTACCTTCCTCAAACTTAGTATCTTCACAGTTGTAAAGACAAAAGAATGTATGTGAAAGTGCTCTGAAGCTGTAAAGTGATATATAATCCTGAATAACAATATCAGTACTGTTTAAACCTGTAATTTTAAGCTGTAAGATTCTGCCCTTCAGTACAGCTAGATGGGTTATTTCACTTATTTTAATAATATTTAAATATTGCTACAAAAGCTGCTGGACTTCTCAGCTATTCAAAAGAAGCACATGAATTTTTAGAAAGCAATTAACTAAGTAGCTTAAAAAATTCCATACATAATTTATTTGTTCCATAGTATAAAATTTGTTCTATTTGATGTCATTTTTTCATATCCCAATACTTATGAGCCACTTCCAAATTATCTACTTGTTATAAGGTTTACTTTGAAAACACTGTCTTCTTCCATGTCTCTTTCCAACTATTCTATAGGCATCCTTGAACCCTCGAGGATGTAGGCAACCTCCCATGTTTATATTTCACCTAATACATAAATGAGAACTTCAAATATTGCTGTACCATTACTGACCATTTTTTATACAATAAGTATTAAATTATGAACCCTGAATGGACTGTTGGTATAAAATACCAAGAGGATTAGTTAAATGAAGGCTTAATTCATCTTATTGGTAATTCTGGATCACTATCAAGATACTCTTATTGTAAGCTTTGAACTGAAATTCTCCATATCCTAATCAATTTTCACTTTAATTAATTTCCAAATGCTTTTGGCAAGCTCTATTTTCAAATTACTTGAGGTAAGCACAGCATTAAGATCTACTGAAGGTGAAAAGCACATGACCTTGCTCTCAACCCACAAGAATCATCAGCATTTTCTAATATAATTTAAACCATCTGTCTTAGATTTTCAAAACTAACTTTCTATTCTATGTATAAAGAAAATATACAAGTAGAAACCAGTATTTTTCCATAGTATTTGAAAATAATCACCTTAATCTCTTTTTGAATTTTATTATGATGTAAAATATAAACTTTGTAAATCTCCCATTCAGCTTCTAAAAAATTTTGCTTTGATGCTCATTTGCCTTTAATACTGTAAAACCACTTTCCTTTAGGTAAACACCATCCTTTTACAAGTAAGGCAAAGTTGCTGGAGTCCTTTCTTCAGATTAACTTACTTCCTTTAAATAAATTATACACTTACATTTTGCCAACTGCTGGTGCAAATTATTCAGTGTGTTCATCAGATTTTTACATGGCTTCTTTGGAAGTACCTTCCAGGCTACATTTTTCTTATCACCAGTTCTGAGATTAAATGACAACAATAATATATTTGTCAGATTAACTTGGGGTGGGGCAGGGGTGGGTATATATCTGTTATTTATAAAAAGGGGAAAAGAGAAAACACATTGAACAAAAATAAAATATACAAAATATTCTACTTAACAGAAGAAAAATACTACAGGGGTAAATTGGAGTGTTTAATACTTAAAAATTAATTTATATGAGAGTAGAACCCTGTATTAAATATAGCTCAAAACTTTACACTTATGTTTATACTGAGTCAATTCCACTTGCTTTGGAATCATGCAAATCACTACAAAACTTAATGTGGAGGTCATTACTCTTAATCTCATCTAAGAGTCTTTAGACACCTAAATACTGGGAAAATCCTACTATTAGGGGATTTTTTCTTATATACTCTAAGACAAAGCACTGTAGAAAACTTTCAATGAACTTATCCATAAAGCTTATCAAAATACTTCGGTATATCCAAATAGTTTCCTAAAAATATAAGTAAAATTTAGCTTTGTATCTTTCAGAAAGGAAATAATCTATAATATTAGATTATTTGGGCTTCCCTGGTGGCACAGTGGTTAAGAATCCGCCTGCCAATGCAAGGGACACGGGTTTGAGCCCTGGTCCTGTAAGATCCCACATGCCGCGGAGCAACTAAGCCTATGTGCCACAACTACTGAAGCCCGCATGTCACAACTACTGAAGCCTGCAAGTTACAACTACTGAAGCCCGCATGCCTAGAACCCGTGCTCCACAACAAGAGAAGCCACTGCAACGAGAAGCCCACGCACTGCGACGAAGCATGCGACGCACGCTCGCTGCAACTAGAGAAGGCCCATGTGCAGCAACGAAGACCCAACACAGCCAAAAATAATAAATAAATAAATGTAAAAAATATTAGATTATTTGAATAAAGTATAACACTCCAAAATACTTTTATAACTATAAAAGAGGACATCAGCTTGACAGTGATATCTTTGTTTCTAGATGAACTCCTATAATCTCCTTTATACAACCTTTACAACACAGTTAATCCTTTTTTAAAAAAAATTTATTTTATTTATTTTTATTTTTGGCTGTGTTGGGTCTTTGTTGCTGTGTGTGGGCCTTCTCTAGTTGCGGCGAGTGGGGGCCACTCTTTGTGGCTGTGCGCAGGCCTCTCACCACGATGGCTTCTCTTGTTGTGGAGCACAGGCTCTAGGCACATGGGCTTCAGAAGTTGAGGCACGTGGGCTCAGTAGTTGTGGCTCGCAGGCTCTAGAGTGCAGGCTCAGTAGTCGTGGCACATGGGTTTAGTTGCTCCACGGCATGTAGGATCTTCCCGGACCAGGGCTTGAACCCTTGTCCCGGGCATTGGCAGGCAGATTCTTAACCACTGCGCCACCAGGGAAGCCCATAATCTTTAAACTATATATGGAGTAGGAGAAGAAAAGAGCATGGTGATAAAACATGATAAAGCTTTTGGACTTAACTATAGCTTTGTTGATTCCACTCTCTATTTATTAAATTTTTTCTATTTCAAAAGCAATAAATACTCATTTTAGGAAACTTGAAAAATGCAGAGAAAAAGGAGAAGAAAAGTAAATCACTTATGTTCTAACCACCAAAGACAACATCATAGCACCGGTGTGAAATGGAATTGCTGAACTTTTTTTTTTAATGTTCCCTAAACTTCCCACAGAACAAAAAGGGCAAATATTACTTTGAAAGAAAAAAGAGTGGATGGGAAAGCTTAAGCTGACAAAGAAGAACTGTCTTGGAATCTACCCTATCTTTCCACAATGATAACAAAATACAGATAGGGCAGGGTCAAACTGCAGAAGTCCTGCTGTGAGATTTTATTTCATCTATAATGTGACCAGGACTATGGAACCCTGTATTAAAGCGAGAACACAATGTAAAAACACTTTTGACATTATTTTCTTGCTAAAACTTTAAAACACAGTACTACACTGCCTTAGCATTCACTGTGTGTGTGCCTGCCTTGCTAACTAGATTAGCAACTTAAGAGAAAGGAGTGTATCTGGTTTGTCTTTCTATTCCCAGTGCCTAGAAAAAAACCAAAAAAAACAAAAAGGCACTCAAGAGATGTCTGTAGCATAAGTGAATGAACAGTATTTTGGTATCATTTCATCAAATTACTATTATTTACTCACATAATTTCCTCCTCTTGTCCTTGATATCATCACTGTAAAACTTGGCTCGGGAGAAGAGTTTTATCGAGGGACTTCCCTGGTGACGCAGTGGTTAAGAATTCACCTGCCAGTGCAGGGGACAAGGGTTCGAACCCTGGTCCGGGAAGATCCTACATGCCGCGGAGCAACTAAACCCATGTGCCACGACTACTGAGCCTGCGCTCTAGAGCCCATGAGCCACAACTACTGAGCCCAAGCACCTAGAGCCTGTGCTCTGCAACAAGAGAAGCCACCGCAACGAGAAGCCCGTGCACCGCAACAGAGTGGCCCCTGCTTGCTGCAACTAGAATGCCTGCGCGCAGAAATGAAGACCCAACGCAGCCAAAGATAAATATATTAAAAAAAAAAAAAAGGAATTTTATCTAGTACCTGAGTTTGGATTTATGACAGACTTCTGCATTTTTATTCATAGTGAGTTCCATTTATAGGATTACTATTGCATAAGTAGTAAGCCAGTAATTAGTGGCAGAAGTAATAGTTATAGAGTCAGACAATGATAGTTTCAAAATCAGTTCTGGCAGTATTAAGTTATGTGCCTTTTTATAAATTACTTAAAAATCTAAGCTTTGGTTTTCTTATCTGTCTGTCAGACTGGTTAGTAAAAACTACCTCACAAAATACAGAGAATAATATGAGATACCTTAGGCTATGCATACAGCTTTATGCCTAGTACATATCAGATATTAATTTCCCTTTCTTCAGAAATTTCTTGACATTCATAATATATTCCTTATTATATGTATTTATGAGTCAGAGAAGGGAAAAGGAAACCACAAATTTCATACTCAAATTTCTCTTTCAAATTTCAGGTTGAGGCTCCAGAAATTCAGGATGAAGGAAAGTAGAAAGCTATTAATTCACTAGTTTAGTCTTCCCATAGGTTTGGAAAGGCAATAAAACAAAGAAGGAAGACCACTGATGAGTGCAAACAAGTCATGTTTCTTTGATTCTTTAACTCATTAGTGATCAAAACAAAGTTAAAATAATAAGAAAAAAATTCTTTTAACAAATTTAGGAAAAGTATAAAAGTATAAAAAGAGAGAAAATGTATATACTTATTTACCACCCTGAGTTTCAATTTTTAAAAACATTATGTCATGTAACATTAACAACTGGCCAAAAAAAAAGATACTAATTTAATGTTTGAAGAATTAAATATTTCTGGTAAAGTATGAAATGTTCATGGTAAAGAATCTTTGATGCTATTTATCCCATATATAAAATGGCTTTAATGCACAAAGTACATCCCATATTTTCTTGGTTAGGCTTTTGAAAGCGTACATGCCTTATAAAAGAAAATTATTTTTTGCTAAACTTTTCTAATGGTTTAGGCAGTTGAGGTTTTGACATATAACAATACTAGAATTAATGTAAGATTTCAGAATTAAATCAAAAGGCTTTAATACGAAACATGCTTATTTAAAAATGGAGAAAAACCTATCTCACAAATACGTACTTAAATTGTAAAAGGTATACTAGCTTTTGGGCTTTACTAATAGGGTAACTTGCAGTTATTTTAAGTATATCCTGTGGATGCAACGTGGTATTGCATCAATTTCCTCTTCCCTGAAGAGCTTAAGTATGATTAAACTGAAAATAAACAATACAAGAGAAAACACTGAATTATAAAAAGGCTGTAAATATACAGTTCCAGTAGCTTAGCTACAACTTAAATATTATTCCAATAGAGAGAGAGAAAATTATAAAATCCTTACATTTCTTACTTAAATTTCTAAGTAAGCATAAGATTATAATATTTCTCAAATATTGAAAGAGCTGAGGATTAAAACCTTCTCTAATACACTAAACTTATCCCATCAAAGTATAGTAAGAACTGATTCAAAGATGGTAAAAACCCCAAATATAAAAACAACATAGCTCAAAAGAATTCTAGTTATCATTCACAAAATATACATTTACATACATACACTACAAAGTTGTAAATTACTGGAAGTAGAATCATTAAAACGAACTTACTGAGAAATTGTGTTGGTATCTAGGTCAACACAACTGACATCTGGTGGAGGGTCATAGAGATCAAAGTATCTTGAATCAATTCCTACTATGAACGGACATGGTGCACTTAAGACATCTGCTAAAGCCAGTGGGCAGAGAGGAACATAGGGGCATGGCCAGTGGAAAGGGAAAATCATCTTGGATAAATAAAAGATAAGAGAATATTTAGCTGTTTGACACTGAAGCATAATTCATCAGCACACACAAAAAACTGTCTTTTAAATATTTATACCAAAAGTAGTATAATGCTTGTTAAATAATTACAACTAGTGTTAATGGCCAGAAAATTGAAATACATTACACTCTGAATTTTAGTTAAGCATTAAAACAGCTTTAAATTATATGAATAATTAGGTTTAAAATGAAACTGATTGCCAATAAGAAATACTCACAGACACTAATGCTTCTGTCACACTAGTAAGCACTGAAGGCCGTAAGGAATGAATAAGAATCTTATGTTCCGTTACTGCAAACACCAGTAGTGTCACAGCATTTTCAGGGCCTAAATTCTGAAGTAGTGTTGAAAACTTGCCACCGCTATAAATCCAAACAAAAATATATAATTAAAGAAAACAGAGCTCAAACACCTCATTATCCAAAATAATTTTTAAAAGTTCATGATTAGGGTAGGATTATAGTTCATATTACATATTTAATTTTAAACATGACTGTTGCTCTTATGTAGGGAAAACACTGCATCAGAAACACACTATGAAAATAATGAAGTTTTATGAGGTTCTGAAATCATTCGATTCTTCTGCGTTGTATTAAATATGGAAAATGAAAAGTCAACTGCTTCATTTTACATAAAAAGATCTGCCATGTAGATAATGTTCAAATAAAGAATTCAATGTATAAGAGGGGTGCTTTGGTTGAAAGCAAATCGTTTAATGCAAGTTTTTTTTTTTTTTTAACATGGCTCATCTTCCTCTGTAATTATCAGAAAACGTACGTGACTTACAGGCCCAACTTCCTTAAGGTAAATACACATCTCAAAATTTGGATTTACAAATAGCTAGATTATCTTTACTATTGTAATGATAATATTAATTAAGAGCTACTAAGTGATGATACACACATACAAAGCAAATTAATAATCAAAACTTAGACATTGTACATGGTAACAAAATACTGCACTAACAAAGTAGATGTCCCAATGAGAAGCCCACGCACCGCAATGAAGAGTAGCCCCCGCCCGCCGCAACTAGAGAAAAGCCCGCGCACAGCAATAAAGACCGAACGCAGTCAAAATTAAAAAAATACATTTTTAAAAAAATTTAAAAAAAAGTAAATGATTCAGTAAGCTAACCAGTATTTCATCTTTATAATGTTAAATAATTGGGTTCACTAAATTAACTTTTTAAAAGTAAACCAAAACTAATAAAGTCCCTTGGAGAAATAAACACATATGCCCACAAAAAACTTGTGCATGTTCATAGCAGCATTATTTATAGTAGCCCAAAAGTAGAAACAACCCAAATGTCTGTCAACTGATAAATGGATAAATAAAATGTGGTATATCCATACACTGAAATATCTGTTGGAAATAAAAAGGAATGAAGAACTGATGCATGCTATAACGTGGATAAACATTGGAAACATGCTAAGTGAAAGAAGCCAAACACAAAAAGCCACATTTTATATGATTCCATTTATATGAAATGTCCAGGACAGGCAAATCTGAAGCAAAAGAAGCAGATCAGCAGTTGCTTAGGGCTGGGAAGGGGGAGTGTGTGTGTGTGAGTGTGTGTGTGTGTGTGTGTCTGTATATATAGGGATGGGGGCTGGGAAGGGGGCGTGTGTGTGTGTTTGTGTATATAGGGATGGGAGGGGTAAGGGAGGGTAACTGCTAAAGGGTACAGGGTTTTTTTGGAGCTATGAAAATGTTCTAAAATTGATTATAGTGATATTTGCAGAATTCTGTGAATGTAATCATTGAATTGTACAATTTAACTGGGTGAATTGTACGGTATGTGAATTATATATCAATAAAGCCATTACCAAAAAATAAAAAAAGGCTCTTGGGTAATGTAGAATTGTTTTAAAGTAGTCTCAGTCAGTATTTCTAATTTATTCTCAGCTCAAACAAAGGTTAAGAAAACACTGGTCACTCTGGGCCAAGACCTGGTGATGAAATAATCTGCAATTCTTATAAAATTAATGTCAAAGATGGCAGCTGGTCTCCCTTAGGTATGTGCTACAAAATAACTTAATTATATTGTAACTATTTCCCTGCTAGAAAAATTACACAGCTAATTAAATTTCAAGAAATGATACTTAAGAAAAAACGTATTTCATAATCTCTCTGAACTTTTTATTTTTTTAAGATGATGTTGGGGGTAGGAGTTTATTAATTAATTTATTTTTGCTGTGTTGGGTCTTCGTTTCTGTGCGAGGGCTTTCTCTAGTTGTGGTGAGCAGGGGCCACTCTTCATCGCGGTGCGCGGGCCTCTCACTATCACGGCCTCTCCTGTTGCAGAGCACAGGCTCCAGACGCACAGGCTCAGTAGTTGTGGCTCATGGGCCTAGTTGCTCTGTGGCATGTGGGATCCTCCCAGGCCAGGGCTCGAACCCGTGTCCCCTGCATTAGCAGGCAGATTCTCAACCACTGTGCCACCAGGGAAGCCCTCTCTGAACTTTTAAGGTGATGAAATACATTATTCTATTCCATGGGCTAGTATTTATAAATAACTTTTTATTTGGGGGTTAAATTTAAAATTAATTGCATTTGAATGTTCTTCAGAGGATATTTAAAGCTAAAAAAAATTGTTTTCATAATCTACAGACATAGATACATATTTATGTAGTTGCATGTACTTAATCATAATAAATGGATACACAAAATACCAAACACTATTGTAAAAGTTTTTCTGTGCTCTTTAAGACATGTAATCTCACTGTTAAGTAAAAGAAATTTAGGTAAGAAACAATTAAATGAGAAGTATTTCCATCGACACTTGCAATTTTCCCCAGGAAAGAGAGAAAATACTTGAATGTTACTTTAGCTCACACTACATTTAGAGAAACACAAATGAAATTTTACTTGCCTTAGCGGAAGAGGTGAAGAAACAGGCTGACTGAGAATCAGATTATCATGTGGTGATAACTGAAAATAGATTTAAAATAAAGTATTTGAAATATAAAGATGAACTTTAAAACACCACCTTCCAGAAAAAACCATATATATATAGACGATGCCCATAAAGTTTCAATATCCCCATTCACCAGTATAGGAACCATCTGTATCACTAAGATCCTGAAAAATATGTCCTGATGACTGACCTCTTCTAACTACTAACTCTTCTTACTCTGAATCCTATCTCTTTTCTTCTGTTTCTCAGCATTGCCCTGATGCCATTTAACCAATCTGTATCGAAAGACTAAATTATTCATTTAATACAGTAAAACCAGAGTTAGCAAACCTATGGCCTCAAGGCAAATCCACAGGCCACCTGCTTTTATAAATAAAGTCTTATTAAAACTAAGCTATGCACATTTGTTTATGTGTTACCTATAGGTGCTTTTGTGCAATGAAAGCAGAGCTGCGTTGTTTCCAGAGAGACAGTATGGCCTTTACTGTAAAGACTGAAACACTGTTTCGGCCTCAACATAAAAAACTTGCCAACTTCTGCTATAAAACATATCTTTTATGTGTATTCAAACTGAGTGTGCTATATGTATTCTGGCACCAAATAACAAGAAGTAACTTGGGATGATATGTAGATATGCAGACTACTTATAAAACTTATCAAAATGATATTTTTCTAGACATTTAATCTGTATCAATATATTAATGCAATTAATTTAATCTACATTTAAAATTTTATGCAGATTTATACAAATTTGCAAATACCTATTTATAAATGATTTCTAATTTTGAATGATACTCCATTAAGGGCTGTGATAAATACAAGGCACATATAGTGATAATACATGAAATAGTTTCTCAAAATCACTTCAAAAATCCTGATTAAATAGATTCAAAAGACAACCTACATATAAAGAGCATAGACAAAAAAGAAATGTAAACAGAAGACTAAAGATAAAGTCAACAGGGAAAAGAGATGGGGAAAATAATTGATGTTCGCTTTAAACTTCCTCCTCTCACAAAGATATGAGCAATTCTTCCTGCAGTATATGAAAGCATACAGCTTTTTCTTTTATCTCTTCTAATACATTTAACTTAGGGAATAAGTGCCAAAGGCACAAATGTTCAAATACCAAGAATAAATTTAGGGAAAGCAGTGCCTTTTTACGTGTTCAAAACATTTACTGCTGTCTACTTCTTTAACTCTGCAATGCTTTATCTAAGAGGAAACATTAGATGTCTGTCTGGGAGGCAGTTAATGAAACCATAAGGGTCCAAACTCCAACGTAAAACAGTATCTGGTTCTCTTTTGATTTCTTTTGATTTTTTTACCCATATAAAATTGTTATTCTTATGGTACATTTTGACAGAGTCAATAATTATTTAACTAAGCTCTTACATCATGAAAATCTTACCTGAACTAAAATCCGTGGTCTCTGAGGAGATGGAAAAGGAACTTTATGCATAAAATGAGAAATATGCCTTAAAAACAAACAAACAAACACCTGATTGATTCCAAAGTGAATACCATATGCTAATAAAGGTCAACATGTCACCACAAGTCCAGGTTGAGTCAAAAGCTCTGTGTACCTATAATTTCAAAATCCCTGCCACTACAAAAGCAAGTGAACAAACAACAACCAAAAATCATTTGTCCCAGGAAAGTTGCTTCTATCTAAACCCACCCACAAACTTTTCATATTAATACTTTCTCACATTCAATAACG
This sequence comes from Neophocaena asiaeorientalis asiaeorientalis, assembly GCF_003031525.2. Classification (NCBI taxonomy): domain Eukaryota; kingdom Metazoa; phylum Chordata; class Mammalia; order Artiodactyla; family Phocoenidae; genus Neophocaena; species Neophocaena asiaeorientalis. The sequence goes on along the minus strand of NW_020185332.1, from coordinate 1,368,577 downwards.
TTTGTGCTATTAATGTCTGAAAAGCCACTGTAACTTCTCCCTCTCCCTAAGAAGATAACAAACAACGTATCAGAGATGTGGACATTACCAAACAAGCTAATTCTTGCATATTCTTTTTAGTCAATTGCTCATATTTTTAAAATGAAGCAACCACTGAGTACTACAGAAAAATGAAAGAGTTTAACTGTTTCTAAAACATTAACAATATACTTTCTATTAACAATAGGTTAAAAATTCTATTACTGATTTTATGGGTTTTTTTCCCCAGAAGAGAAGAGATAAAAAGCTAGATTGATGGGTTTTGTTTTGAACATCATGGAAAAGAAAAAAGGCAACAATAGTGAACAATCCTTTTTTAAGGAATGAGTTATTTTATTTCTCTATTACTTTTAAACTATTTCGAAATCATCTTGGTTTCAGAACTGAGATAATTTCAACTGGATACAAAATATCAGAAGAGAAAATTATTAATTTTTTACAAACATGTTTTGACTGCCTGCTATATATAAGATACTGCCAGACATGTTGGGAATTATTTTTTAAAAAGCCATATACCTTCTACTATTAAGATACTCACAATCTAAGAACAAAAAGATAAGGGGAATGAGTTCCAGAGGACACATATCTGCTTGCATTATGTGAAGTAGTTAGAATAGCAGAAAACAAAGTGTGATCCATGAATACCTAAAGATCCCCAAGACCCATTCAGGGAGAATCTGCAAGGTCAAAGCTACTTTTTAAAGACACCATTTGCCATTTCCACTGTGTTGATATTTGCACTGATGGTGCAAAAGCATTGTGGATAAAACTGCTGCCCCTTACTATGAATCAAGGGAGTGGCACTGAACTGTAGCTGTTGTATTCAGTTTCACTTAAGAATGTCTCGGATGAAGCAGTAAATACTATTAATTTTATTAAATTTTGACTCTGCAGTGTATACTTATAAATAATCTGTGTGATGAAAGGGGAAGAATGCATAAAGCACTTCTGCTGCATACAGGAGTATGATGTTTGTCTTGAGGAAGAGCACTTGTGTGACTGAGTTGTGAGTGAATTAGCTGTTTTTGTTTTGCTGTTTCCACAGAATGCCATTTTTCCTTGAAAGAACAAAAGACATATTAACGTTATCCAATGTGGGTATTTAGTAGATATTTTCTACATTAAAATGAACAAAGTGAAGCTACTGCTTCAAGAAAAATAACTTACAGTACTTGTTGCCAATAATTAAATTCAAGCTTTCCAATAAAAAGAAATGTAGTACTGTCACATTCTACAATATGGATGAACCTTGGAAACATTACGAAAAGATGAAAGGATCCAGTCAAAGAAGACCACGTAAGTTGCTTAGAGCTGAGTGGATGAGCGGGGAATGGGACAGGACACCTAATGGGTATGGGGTTTCTTTTAGGGGATGGAAATGTTCTAAAATTAGATTTTGGTAATGGTTGTACACCCTGTGAATGCACGTTTTAAAAAAACATTGAATTGTATACTAATTTAAATGGGTGAACTGTGTGATATGTGAATTATATTTCAATAAAACTGTTTTTAAAAAGCCAAGGAAGAAATCAAAATGGAATACTAAAACCTTTTTCTCAGTTAACCCCAAAGGAGGAACAAACAAACAAATAAGTAAATAAATTCAAGCTTTCAAGTGAAAATTAGAATCTTGCTACCATAAACTTGACAATTTCTCAATACTCAAAAAGTTTTCTGATGTAGGTGGTTATATTCACAAATCTGATTTTTAAATTTTGATAGCGAGATGTATCTATGTTAATTCAGTGAACCATTTTGTAGCATCATACATGCGTCATTTTCCAAATGACGCATGTATGATGCTACAAAATCACACATGTATAAAAGTTCCACTCAAAGAGATAAACCAATAGATTTTACTGTAACAGAGAAACTTCATCACTAAAGTTTCAGATTCCACATTGACAGTAGCCTATAACAAACTATACTTGTCAAGTTTTGGTGCACTGTCAAAAAAGAAAATCCACAATTTTCTGAAAAGACTATTCAAATGCCCTCCCTTTTCCACATACATATTTGTGTGAGGCCATGTTTTTTTCATTACGTCAACCAAAACAACATATTGCAACAGACTGAAAGCACAAGCATATATGAGAACCTAGCTATGGGACTTCCCTGGCAATACAGGGGGCATGGGTTCCATGCCTGGTTGGGGAACTAAGATCCCGCATGCCGCATGGCCAAAAAAAAATTAAAATAAGATAAAATGAGAACATAGTTATGTTCAATTAAGCCAGACATTAGAGATTTGCAAAAAATGTAAAACAATGTCTCTTCTTCCTAATTTTTTTGTTTTAGGAAATGGTTATTTAAAAAAAAGATATTTATGATAACATGTAAGGGGTTTATCATTTTTTAAAATAAATTAATAAATATTTTTGAAGTTCTCTGTTTTAATTTCTAATGTAGTAAATATTAATAGATATAACACATTAAAAAAAGCTCTTTGGGGGAGAGTCTTCATTTTTAAGAGTATAAAGTGGTCCTGAGACCAAAAAATTTGAGAACTGGTAGATTAGAATACTGAAATGCAGGCAGAAAACTGCAAGGAAAAATTCTAAAGTAATATTTTACATTGAATGTTCTTATAATAATTCTATCACTTTCAACTGTCATTAGAATCACAGAATTCTGCCTAAGAACACAAAAGAGCTTAAGTGATAGATGATATAAAATAAACAATAGTCAAATAGACAGTGGTGATATTTAGATCTCATTTGTGTCAAACCTTACTACATTAAAGATTATTCAGTTTTAGTGATCTTAAAGTAAATCACAAAAATTTTAAAAAGAATAAAAAATAGTTTAGCTAATGTTTCCTTTAAATTCATATCTAAAAATAGTAAGGAATATTTTAAAGGTTCATATAAACCCAAATTACATGTAAAATAAGAATTAACAAAACCTGTTTAAAAAAACCGCTAATTAGGATCTCCAAACTTCACAAGAGTATCAAAAAGATGAAACATTTATTTCATTTTGTTAGAGACAAAATTATCTAAAATAACAAAACTGTAGGTATAATAGAGAACTGAATCAACCAAACTTTTTTTCTCTTGAAAAATCTAGCTTCCAAATAAAATTTACTCAATTACCAGTACAAATACACCACACATAATGGAAAGAGCTGCCAAATTTTGAACCAAAAAGGCTTCTAACTTACTTCTCAATTGGAAGGACATGAGGCCCAGAGATGGAATAACGATATAGAAAAGTCAGAAACTTCCTGAATGCATCAAAAAAAGGCCAGTGAGAGAGAAGACAGATGCATTTACTAGTGTGAATTGTCTTGGAACTATCAGACTTCTCATCTGCTGATGATGCTAAACCCAAAAGAAATCTCTGTTTTTCTGTGAGATTCTCTTCAGAGTATGGTTCATAAAACTGAATAGCAGCACCATAGACCTGGAAAACAAGTAATATATTTGATAAATATGCCTTATATAATTTATTCCAATCACATCATTAGTTAAATATTTAATGGATGAGCTATTAGGAGCCATTATGTGCCTATGAGCCAAGCAAGGTGCCAGGTACCAGAAACCCAGTGGTGAAGAGATAACACTCTTGCTTTCTTGAAGTACTACATTGACAACAACAACAACAAAACTACACAGCACAACTCTCATGTCTCATTATTGGGAAAAAAAAAAGGTGTTTTAATTAAATTGCATTTGTTTTATAAAGAGTAAAAGCAACTGTATCAATATTCTCTATAAGAAAGTTATTGAAAATAATTATTTAATAGAGAGTGGGACAGAATTTTAGATAAGGAAATACAAATTCCAACTTCAGACAATTCACTGAATTTCTCTAGACCTCAATTTCCCAATATATAAAATGAAGATGTTAGACTAGATGATTTCCAAAGTCCATTCCAACAATATAACAGTTTATGATTCTAAATAACACTGCATATTTAATAATGTTTTTAGTATTACTTTAAAGTTTTTATAACACAGAAAACGAAGCAATGAAGGATCATCATTTGATGATGAAAAAAATCTTTCACTATATTCACAAAAAAAGCACTTGGGTATATGGGACAGAATGAAATTCTCTTTTCCTACGTCTCTGGATATAGTTATTTTAACAAAGTGGAAAAGGTGCGTGTAATAGATTCAATTTAACCAGTTTTTTTTCTATTGTTCCTGCATATAAAACTTAAGACTTGAAAATGTACAAGAAATTTGCAGATATCATTTGTTAAACATATAGTACCTTTTCAGCTGAGGCTCCAGTTAACACAAATGTAGAAAATACAGGGAGAGGGTATTTGCTATTTGATGGCCAACATTCAATAGTTGCACCCATTGGTAAACAAAATAGGGGAACAGATTCTGGGAGTGAGAATGACTCATAATCTTCTTGAGGGTATCTACAAATTAGACCTATAAAAACAATAATAAATATTAGCTCATCATGTCTTGAATTTAGGCGCTCATAATTTGAATGATGCTAAAATGCTTTATTATTTAACACTTTTGGAAGACCAAAACATTACAGATATGTTCACCAAGTAACTCTGAATACTTTAGTAGGATTCATATAGATTTTAATCCTCAAACTATTCATATTAACTACGTAATAGTTATCAAGTTTCATCCACAAAGGCTAGTAAGGTAAACAAGAATAGATTATTCTAAAGCAACATACATAAATATAAACACACTCCTAAAAATTCATTTTGTGGTCACACTGCCTTAAAGCATATGAACATACTATTTTTTTTTGAAATGTTCAAATGCATATATCCACTTCACTAGTTTTCAATAACTTTCCCTTAGGGTTTTTTGGACACATTAAAATAGATATTCTATAGGACTATATATATAACTTCTAGGACAAATACAAGAAAAATACACACAAAAATAGAAGTCACATATTTTCAATGTCTTTAAAATAGTATCAGCTTAACCCCAGCTTCTGAATAATCCCAGATTATATGAAAATAGAGTTTCAAGTGCCATATTATTTCATGTTAAATAGACTAGTCTAGAGAGTAGTCCAGGTATCTTCTACCTAACAAACCCTCGGAGAAGACTCTTGCCCTGGATTTTGTGGGACTAGAAACAGAAAATAGGTTCCCTGACCTTGAACCCTTAAAGTCAAGTGGAAACCATCACCAGACATGATGTTAAATACAAAATGATAAACTAAGAATATGAGTGGTTGGTCTGCTACACTAATATCTGTTTGACTTTGGACAAATCATGTACCTATAGGTCTCTGGTTTTCTCATCTATAAAGTGAGATGAACTAGATATAGAGGTCCAAGGCAGTTCTAAAATTCTCTAATTATATGCTAGCCAGCCAGTTAATCCCATGAGGATTTACAGTTAACTCTCCATTACTTTCTCAAGTCATGAAGTAACGGTATAGCCTTTAAGTAACTATAGAAATAGCAATGAACTATGGACCCCAGAAAATCACAGGTAGAAGAAGTTAGGAGTCTAGGACACTAACTTTAAAAATTTATTTTTTAAAAGGTTGAATCTGCACTCTTGTACATAATTTGATATTTTGAGGTTCCTGGCAATTCAACTATGCATTATAAAATTACAAGTTAGTTTACAATATTTCAGATTATTTTGAAATATAATTACATATGAACTATAGATTTGATTAAATTAATATAAATATTAAGGAAACATTAATTTAAAAGGACAATAAATACTTTTCCACATTTTCTACTGATTTAAAAACTTAAAGAGAACGATATCTACTTATTAGTTATTTACTTAAACCTAATATTTTAAAAACCTTGCCTTCTTTTAAAATTAATATTCCATTAAGCATCCAATAAAGTATGGATGAAGACAAAACAATCAAAAGACATGGGTTATAGTCCCAGTCCTGACACTAACACATCGTAAGACAGATTTTGTTTATTTTCTTTAATCTTATTGGCCCCATAATACATTTATAAAGTATTCCATGAAAAATTATACTTACCAGCTTTGTAAGATATAGTGTTAGTCTTTGCCACCGATTTTTTATAACATAAGTACACTGCTGATCCCCACTGAATTAAAAAAAAAAGGAAATATCATTAAATTGTAAAAGGTAGTAACTTAATAAAATGGAATCTCTTTGATCTCTCCGGTATGTATTTCCTAAGATGTAGTGACAGATTTCTTTCTATTTTCACTTGGTTATTTTGTCAGCATTTTATTGGAGTTATTGCCTAATTTTCTTTCAGAAGTAAAATGTAACATATTTTCCCCTTGCGATAGCAATAACATGAGGATAACGACCCTTTAAAACAAAACTAAACCACAAAAATTTAGATTTTATTCTAAGTCCAAACTGGGCAGAAATGATAAAAAGAAATACCTACTCGTGTATGTAGACCTTTCTTTTGATTCCACAACACCTTTCAGATATTGCCAGATTTTTCTCCAGTTCTTTATAACAAAACTCAAGAGTTGTAATTTGCCATATCCATTTCCTTATTTCCTATTCTTTCATGAATCCATTCCAAACCAGGTTTTAATCCCATCATTTTTTTAAAAGAACACTTTAACGACTTTAATGATGCCAAACGTAACAGTTGATTCCTAGTCTTCATCTTTTTCAACCTCTCAGCAGATTTTGATACCACTAACGACTCCCTTCCTGAAACATTTTCCTTTCTTGGCTTTTGAGGCATCACACTCTCCTGGGTCCCTCGCCACCAAATCTCTGGCCAGTCCTCAATCTCCCCTGTAGCATCCCCTCTCTTTTCCTGATCATTAAATGTGATCTTTTCTTTACTTTCTCTAAATGATCTCATCTATTTAGTACCACGCCTTTAAATAACAGCTACTCTTCAAAGTCTCAAATTCCTAGTCCCAGCTACAAATGAGATGAAGAAGACTATGGGTAAAGCAGATCTGGGGGCAAAGAAAAGGAGTTTTAGACATCTTAAGTTTGAAACATCTATTAGACGTCCAAGCATAGAGTCAAATGGAGGTAAGGTGAGAAGTCTGAAATGGATATGTAACTTAGGAGATGTCACCACTTGACATGAGGTGGTGACAGATACATTCACAGAGCACATTTCCTCACCTCCTTCAGGCCTCAACTCAAATGTCACTTTATTAGACAGCCTTCCTTTCATCACCTTACATACAATAACAAGTCTCCCTCTACCTTCCCCAGTCCTCCCTACTGCCCCTATCTGTTTGTTTTTTTTTTTTTTCTTTTTTCCATGCATAGATAGCACTTACCACCACTGGGCATATTGTATATTCTCTAATTTATTATCTGCCTCCCACCACTAGAACATAAGCTCCATGATGGTAAGGGCTTTGTTTTGTCCACTGCTGCATCTAGCACCCAAAACAGTGCCTATTAAGTAGAAATACTTAATAAATACTTGTTAAAGGAATGAATGTGAGGGGATGTGTTTGTGCATACATGATGGAGAGTGCCTGCATGGACCAGTAATGAGGACAGATACTTAGCACTCAGAACAAATATATAAAGAAAATACACTTATTTTAAGAAATACACTTTTTAAATATTAAGAGATTACCATAACAAACACCAATTTACTCACCCCCTAGTTTTAACAAATGTTAACAATGACCTTATTTGCTTCTGATATTTTAATTTATAAAGAAACAAAAAAATCACAGATTTAACTAAAACCTCATCTTCCATCCCTTTCTGTCCTCTAGAGATTGAGGCATCACCTTCCATCCCTTTCTGTCCTCTAACTACTAGCCTGAAGCTAGCGCATTTCATTCACATGCATTTAAAAAATGTCTAAAAAAAAAAAATTTCTACTACGTAAATATACACATCTTTAAGTACGTAAAGATGTTTTGTATGCTTTATGACTTTAATAAATGGTGATGCGCTGAATATACTCCTTTATGGCTTGCTTTCTCACTCATCAAAATGATTTTGAGAATTAGTTACGTTGATACAGATCTACTTGCTTCATCTGAACCGCTGGATAGTATTCCATTAATGAAAGAAACAGTTTCCTACTGAGGGACATTTAGGTTGTTTCCTTTTGGGGGGACTATTACGAACAATGATACAATAAGTTGGCTCATCATCTAGAAATTTTCTACTTTCTTAAACATTTTTAATATGTCCCCAGCAGATTAGTATGTTAAATCCTACTTATTTAGGACATTAAGTTATGCTCATTGCTCTGTTGGGATTTTATTTTTTAATAAACTGGATTTTTAGTTTATCTGGTGGGTAAAAAATTTATAAAGGGTCCTGATGGCAATCTCAACTCCAGTTCTCAATAAGCCAAATTTGTAAAGATAACAAAATAACCTTCAATAACTTTTGTGATTATAAAAAAGGAACTATATATGACCATGTGGATATGGTAGAAACCGAAAGGAATATCCTAAAATAAAAAACAAAGACTTAAAGTAAAAGTTAGAAGGGCTCTTGAAGAAAAGAGCCAAGGATACAAGAAGCTTCTTCGAAATTTCTTCTTATACAAAGGTTCAGCAAAAAAGAAAGTAGGAAGAGCCATTGTTCTTAAAATACTTTAAACATTTAACCCATAAAATATCCGCACTGTGGTTTGCCATGGCAAAAACCTTTCTTCTGGAATTACGTGCATGATTTAATTACTTGGTTTGTTAATAACTCCACTTTCCTAAATCAACTTGCTAAATCAAACACTGACATTCCTGAAAAGTTGTAAAACAAGAGCCTTTTGTAGAGAATATTAAAAAAAATACTCTCAATGAGTTAAAAACTGAGGAGAAAGTCCCAAATTAGCCAAAAATTTGCTGTGCGAATCAAAGCACCTGGACTAAATATCCTTAACTACACATTTTTGCAGTTTTGGACCATATGACACTCTTAAGTTCTCTTCCAGCTCTAAAATATTCCTATTCTATTCTAAATCAATCAAAGTCCAAATCACTTAAGGCTTATGGTTCAAAGGTTAAAAAACTAGTAATTCTTGAAAACTTTTGCCACAAGCTTTTATTTTTAAAAATACATTTATTATTTTTTAATTTTGTCTGCATCGGGTCTTGGTTGCTGCGCGTGGGCTTTCTCTAGTTGCTGTGAGCAGGGGCTACTCTTTGTTATGGTGCTCGGGCTTCTCATTGTGGTGGCTAATCTTGTGGCGGAGCACAAGTTCTAGGTGCATGGGCTCAGCAGCTGTGGCTTGCGGGCTCTACAGTGCAGGCGCAGTAGTTGTGGCCCACGGGCTTAGTTGCTCTGCAGCCTGTGGGATCTTCCAGACTAGGGCTAGAACCCACGTCCCATGAGTTGGCAGGTGGATTCTTGACCACTGCACCACCAGGGAAGGCCCCTTGCCTTTTTTTTAAAAACATCTTTATTGGAGTATAATTGCTTTACAATGGTGTGTTAGTTTCTGCTTTATAACAAAGTGAATCAGTTATACATATACATATATCCCCATATCTCTTCCTTCTTGCGTCTCCCTCCCTCTCACCCCTCTAGGTGGTCACAAAGCACCGAGCTGATCTCCCTGTGCTATGCGGCTGCTTCCCACTAGCTATCTATTTTACATTTGGTAGTGTATGTATATCCATGCCACTCTCTCACTTTGCCCCAGCTTAACCTTCCCCACTCCCCGTATCCTCAAATCCATTCCCTAGTAGGTCTGTGTCTTTAATCCTGTCTTGCCCCAAGGTTCTTCATGATGAATTTTTTTTTTAAGATTCCATATATATGTGCTGGCATATGGTATTTGTTTTTATCTTTCTGACTTACTTCACTCTGTATGACAGACTCTAGGACCACCCACCTTACTAAAGATAACTCAATTTAATTTCTTTTTATGGCTGAGTAATATTCCATTGTATATATGTGCCACATCTTTGTGGTGAGAGTGGGCAACCTTGTCTTGTTCCTGATCGTAGTGGAAATGGTTTCAGTTTTTCACCACTGAGGACGATGTTGGCTGTGGATTTGTCATATATGACCTTTATTATGTTGAGGTAAGTTCCCTCTATGCCTACTTTCTGAAGGGTTTTTATCATAAATGGGTGTTGAATTTTGTCAAAACCTTTCTCTGCACTTATTGAGATGATCACACAGTTTTTCTCCTTTGATTTGTTAATATGGTGTATCACATTGATTTGCGTATATTGAAGAATCCTTGCATTCCTGGGATAAACCCCACTTGATCATGGTATATGATCCTTTTAATGTGCTGTTGGATTCTGTTTGCTAGTATTTGGAGGATTTTTGCATCTATATTCATCAGTGATATTGGCCTGTAGATGTCTTTCTTTCTGACATTCTTGTCTGGTTTTGGTATCAGGGTGATGGTGGCCTAGTAGAGTTTGGGATCCTGGTTCAGTCTTGGAAGGTTATGCATTTCTAAGAATTTGTCCATTATTTCCAGGTTGTCCATTTTTTAAAATAAATTTATTTATTTTATTTTATTTACCTTTGGCTGCATTGGGTCTTCATTGCCCCACGTGGGCTTTCTGTAGTTGCGACAAGTGGGGGCTACTCTTCATTGCAGTGCATGGGCTTCTCATTGTGGTGGCTTCTCTTGTTGGGGAGCATGGGCTCTAGGTGTGCGGGCTTCAGTAGTTGTTGGGCCTAGGCGCTCCGTGGCATGTGGGATCTTCCCAGATTGGGGCACAAACCCGTGTACCCTGCATCAGCAGGCAGACTCTCAACCACTGCGCCAACAGGGAAGCCCTCCATAAGCTTTTTTTTTTTTTTTTGCGGTACGCGGGCCTCTCACTGTTGTGGCCTCTCCCATTACGGAGCACAGGCTCCAGACGCACAGGCTCAGCGGCCACGGCTCACGGGCCCAGCCACTCTGCGGCATGTGGGATCTTCCCGAACCAGGGCACGAACCCGTGTCCCCTGCATCGGCAGGCGGACTCTCAACCACTGCGCCACCAGGGAAGCCCCCTCCATAAGCTTTTAATGGGAGGTGGAGAAGTGGGGGAACCATTTTCTGAGGCCAAAGCTGTAAACCTGGTACAAAAATCATGTATGAACTTGAGGAAAGACTCAACATGCATTTCCTCATGTCCATTAGACTGTTTCTTGGGTTTTGGGTTTTTGGGTTTTTTTCCTCCTGGTTTTGAAAACTAGTAGATGCTTTCAATCAAGGCACCTAATCTCCCCAAATCAAAAATAAGCTATAATAACTTTACTCTTGAGTATTATCAACACATCAATAATTTAAATCTAACCTTTGTCTGATTCTCTATATACACATTTGGCAGATATGAAAACAAGTTTCCTGCATTGCATGTCTATTTTAGTTTTTCTGAACGAGTTAGAAGTCATTGTACGTCTACTACAGAGAACTAAATTTGCTTTTACTACCTTATAGTCAATGGAAACAAAGATTGTTAAAAGATATAAACCACAACCCATTGCTTAAAATAAGACCCTACCACTAAGATTAGGGAACTTTCTCTATATTCAGGACTGATACTAGATTTAAGAGTAAGAAAATAGGATGGCGGAGTAGAAGGACGTGCTCTCACTCCCTCTTGCGAGAACACCAGATTCATAACTAGCTGCTGGACAATCATCGAAAGGAAGACACTGGAACTCACCAAAAAAGATACACCACATCCAAAGACAAAGGAGAAGCCACAATGAGACGGCAGGAGGGGTACAATCACAGTAAAATCAAATCCCATAACTGCTGGGTGGGTGACTCACAGACTGCAGAACACTTATACCACAGAAGTCCACCCGCTGGAGTGAAGGTTCTGAGCCCCATGTCAGGCTTCCCAACCTGGGGGTCTGGCAACGGAAGGAGGAATTCCTACAGAATCAGACTTTGAAGTCTAGTGGGAATTGACTGCAGGACTTCGACAGGACTGGGGTAAACAGAGACTCCACTCTTGGAGGGCACACACAAAGTAGTGTACACATTGGGACACAGGGGAAGGAGCAGTGGCCCTATAGGAGACTGAACCAGACCTACCTGCTAGTGTTGGAGCCTCTCCTGCAGAGGCGGGAGGTGGCTGTGGCTCACCATGGGGACAAGGACACTGGCAGCAGAAGTTCTGGGAAGTACTCCTTGGTGTGAGCCCTCCCAGAGTCTGTCATTAGCCCCACCAAAGACCCCAGGTAGGTTCCACTGTTCGGTTGCCAGAAGGGAGTGGCATGATATACTTAAAGTGATGAAAGGGAAGAACCTACAACCAAGATTACTCTACCCAGCAAGGATCTCATTCAGATTCCATGGAGAAACTCTAATCAAAAGCTTTACAGACAAGCAAAAGCTAAGAGAATTCAGCACCACCAAACCAGCTCTACAACAAATGCTAAAGGAACTTCTCTAAGTGGGAAACACAAGAGAAGAAAAGGACCTACAAAAACAAACCCAAAACAATTAAGAAAATGGTCATAGGAACATACATATCGATAATTACCTTAAACGTGAATGGATTAAATGCTCCAACCAAAAGACACAGGCTTGCTGAATGGATACAAAAATAAGACCCATATATATGCTGTCTACAAGAGACCCACTTCAGCCCTAGGGACACATAAACTGAAAGTGAGGGGATGAAAAAAGATATTCCATGTAAATGTAAATCAAAAGAAAGTTGGAGTAGCTATACTCATATCAGATAAAATAGACTTTAAAATAAAGAATGTTACAAGAGACAAGGAAGGACACTACATAATGATCAAGGGATCAATCCAAGAAGTAGATGTAACAATTATAAATATATATGCACACAACATAGGAGCACTTCAATACATAAGGCAACTGCTAACAGGTATAAAGAGGAAATCAACAGTAACACAATAATAGTGGGAGCTTTAACACCTCACTTACACCAATGGACAGATTATACAAAAGGAAAATAAACAAGGAAACATAAGCTTTAAATGGCACAATAGACCAGACAGATTTAATTGATATTTATAGGACATTCCATCCCCAAATACCTGATAATTGGGTCATTTGTTAAGACGTGGATGGATCTAGAGACTGTCATACAGAGTGAAGTGAGTCAGAAAGAGAAAAACAAATATCGTATATTAACGCATGTATGTGGAACCTAGAAAACTGGTACAGATGAACTGGTTTGCAGGCCAGAAGTTTAGACACAGATGTAGAGAACAAACGTATGGACACCAAGGGGGGAAAGACGCAGGGGGGTGGGGATGGTGATGTGCTGAATTGGGCGATTGGGATTGACATGTATACACTGATGTGTATAAAATTGACGACTAATAGGAGCTTGCTGTATAAAAAAATAAAATAAAATTCAAAAATTAAGAAAAAAAAGTTAAGAAAATAAACATTTAAGAGGTTTTTATTCCTATAATGTTTCTTAAGAGAACTGAGAGGACCTTAAACACTGGGCAAAAATAAAATAAAACAACTCTTCCTTGCTGTATGTCAATTATATCTCAATAAAACTGAAAAAAAAAGAAAATCTCATCCTCAGTCGTTAAATGCACATAAAAGGGACTGAATAAGCAGAGTTAACTAAGGAATAATTAATAACAGCTAACGTTTACATAGCACTTACTAGGTACTATCCTAAGTTCTTTACAGATATGAAACATTTAATCTTCACAAAAAGCCTGTGAAATAAAATAGTACTTTATCCTTGTTTCATGCATGAGGAAACTGAGGCACAAAGAGTCAAAGAACTTGTCCAAGACGTGCATCTGGAATGCAAATCCAGCAGGTTAGCTGGAGTCCATTCTGTTCACGCTATGTTACACTGCCTCTTTATTCTTTCAGCAGAGAATTAATGCTCTCTGACAACACTGGGACCAATACTTCAGAGTAAGGAAAAATAGGAACTCGTGTCTGGTTTTGGTTTCAGTGCAACAAGTCTACCTTGAACACTTTGATTAATTAATAAGACCTAGAAATGGTTCTAATGACATTGTCGATTTCCTTTGAACACAAAACTAACAAATCTATAAAATAAAGGAAAATTCACCAATGGGAAAAGGGCAAGTATCTGTGAGCCTGAACAGTCTTGCTAAAACACCAAACCAAATATTGAAACAAGGTTAAGCTGGACATCAGATTATGGAAGAGTTCAAAAACCCTTCTTGTCATCACTATCAATACCACATGAGGCCTGTAAAACTTACTTGCTACCATGATCTTCTTCCTCCACCATAATCTCTCCACTGTCACATGTAATCATCAAATCAAAATGCAAGGATAGCATGAAAGAATAGGGTATTTTGTATATGAATGGCTGTTGACAAGTAGGGGTCACATAGCTGCAAATAACTCTTTTAGGATACAACTGAGATACCGTCAGCATCCATTTTTCGAATTACCTATTTAAACATTTTAAACAAATACTGCTACTACCTTAAAACTGCAGATTTTTTTAAAAGAAAATTTGGAATTGAAAGATATTTATAGATAATAAACTAACACATATATAGTGTTTTCTTATATGTACTGGAACATGATTCTAAATTCATTTAACCATCACAATTACTTATAAGGTAGATGCTACTATCACTCTCATTTTACAATTGTGAAACTGAGGCACAGAGAAGTTATGTTACTTTCTCAAGGTCACAAAGCCAATAAGTGTCAGAGATAGGATTCATATCCAGACACTCCGGCTCCAGAGTCTGTGCTTTGAACCTCTTGGCTATACTGATCTTAACCACTACACAATACAGATCTATTTTACTATCTTATTGAGGGGGTTAAAAACATTTTCAGACTCCTAAAATTTGTGTTGTATCCAGTCACATATCAATACACTCCATTTCTTTTTCTTGTAGCTTTACTTAAAGTTTCAGTATTTCTCTTCTTGCTAGCTTAAAAGAAGAGAGCACATAAGAGCTCAATAAATGTAAATTCTTTTAGGAAGTATGTAGTTCTAACTATGGTCATAACAGCTTTGCTTGTAATATAAAAAACTTAGAATCTAAATGTCTTACAATAGAAGATGGAATAAATTGTGGCACATCCACTTACTGTAGTAATATTTAGCCATTCAAAGCTGTTATATATGAAAAGATGTTAAACCTCCACAATAATCAAAGAAATGCAAATTAAAATTAGAATGATTTCTTCTTATTAGATAGTCAATAATTAAAAAGGGATTGGTAACAACCAGTGTTGGTGAGGTACAGGACCTGGGAAAGGGCATTCTTATACAGTACGGTTGCTGGGAATATAAACTGTCACAACTTTTTCAGAGCAATCTGTCAACACTTCTCAAAATGTACACCATACCCATCAATTCTAGTTACAATTATTTACTTTCCAGAAACACTCCAATAAATATACAAAGAAAAAGGCACAAAATTGATCAAAGCAGCATTATGAGTAATGGGAAAAACTGGAAATAACTTGTATTCATCATTCTTCATTTGTATTTTCTGGAATACTATACAATCATTGAAAGAATTAAGTAGAGAGTTATATTAACTGATAAAGATGGATAGTTAAAAAAATGCTTATATCAGAATATATTGAAATTTCCAATTTTTGAAAAATAAAGGATGAATTTATCCATATTACATATACTCCACATATGTGCACACAAAAGGGTCTGGAAGGATACAAGCCAAATTGTTAATTGTTAATCCTGGCAAAGGATCACAAAAGATGGAAGCAGGAACAAGAACTTTCGCTCTTTACTTCCTAGATGTATGATTTGCTCCCCTCTCCCTCTCAATTTTTTTTTTGAGTATATATTTCTTTTTAAAATTTCAAACAGCAATTAAAAAAAAAAGATAATTACAATTACAGATCATGCATGGCCTTAAGGCTACTGGAAGGACTCTGGCTTTTACTAAGAGTGAGATGGGAAGCCATTAAGGGTTGTAAACCAAAGAGAGATATGATCTAATTTGTTTTGCTATGTGAAGAACAGGTTGTAGGAAGAAGTAGAAGCAGTGATCAGCTAAACCAGGGGTCTGGCCAACTACGGCTTGTGTTTGACCCAAGGCCTGTTTTTGTACAACTGAGCTAAGACTGGTAAAAAGGTTGTTTTTAAAACAAAGGATGAATTTGCAACAGAGCCTGTATATGACCTGCAAAAGCTAACTTATCATTTAGCCCTTTATTCAAAAGTTTGCCTAATTCCTGAATTAGGAGACCACTGCAATAATCCAGTTAAGAGATGATTATGGCTTGGATCAGGGCTGCAGCACGTGGAGAAGCTGAGAAGTGTTCAAGTTCAAAATATGTTTTGAAATGAAAGTCAACAGAATTTACAGAAGTGAATGAGAGGTAGAAGATAAAGGTTAAGGATTACTCCAAGGATTTTTAGTCTGAGTAACTAGAAGAGTGGAATTTCCTTTTACTAGAGGAGGAAAATTATGGGGATAAGTAGATTTGGAGAGGGACACTAGGAGTTCAGTTTTGGACATGTTAAATTTGAGATAACCTATTTGATAAGATATCCAAGAAGAGATAATGAATTAGAAAGATCCAGGGGGGACACAGAAATTTAGAAGTCATCCACACATAGCCTGTATTTAAATGATTAGATCATCAACGAAGTGAGTTTAGATTTAAAGATAAATGGTCTGAGGACTGAACCCTGGGGCACTCTGTTGTGTTGCAGTTAGGGAATTGGGAAGAAATTAGCAAAGGCAGAAGGGGAATAACTGGTGAGGTAGGAGGAAAAAAGCCAGAGAGCACAGAGGATAGAGACTGAATCTTCTCTTCCTGCCACTGTTTCAAGAAGGGAGAAGTGATCATCTATGTCTAAATGTACTAAAAAATTAAGATGAAGAGTTGATCACTGGATTCAACAAGTGCATTCTTGGTGGGATGATGGAGACAAAAGCCTAACTGGAAAGAGTCAAAGTGAGGAAGGAGACAGAATACAGTCAACTCTTGAGATGTTTTATTATAAAGAACAATCAAATGGGGGAACAGATGGAGTGGGATATAAAGATCAAGAAGCTTTGTAAAGATGGGAGGTATTGTAACATGCTTTTGCGTGCTGGAGGAAATAACCCACTAGAGAATGAAAAACTGAAGATTCAAAAAAAAGTAGGGAGGATTGCTGAATCTATGTCTCAAATAGGTGAGTATACAGGATCTAGTGCACAAGTGGAGGGGTTACCCTTGGTGAGTGCATCACTTTTGCAGTAAGGGGGAAAAATTATTTAATTACAAAAAAAAAAAGAAAGCTTTTTGCACAGCTCTTTTTGAAAGTACAACTAAATTACTTTCCTAAAAATAAAATATCTGACATCTTTAAAAAATCTATTTTTTAATTCAGTAATTGCGCTAGGCTGTTTTCCAAAGATTTATTTTAAATTATGCTCTTTTCATCCGTGGCTAATTTTATCAGTGCAAAAGAGTCACTTACCATACTGTTATTGAGATTCTTGTCAACTTTGCAGAATGTGTGTGGTGGACTTTCTCCTTTACTGGGTATAATAATACATATGTCTGTAACAGCCAACGTATTCTGAGTCATGTTTTCAGAGGCTCTTCGGTAAGTGATATAAATTCTTTGTGATGAGGTACTGCCGCTAATATTTGCAGGGCGTCCGTAAGGAGTACTCTGGATAACTTCACACCCCTGTTTCAATCTTTCTTTCCAGTCATATAAAACCCTAAAAAATAAATAAAATAAATTAGTACACAATTACAAAGCACCTGCAAATATGAAAGGTAATATAGTCAGGAATCATAAACTGATCCTTAAATGTAGCAGATATTCCAATTGTACTGCAAGTTTGAATGCACCGTCCCATATAAAATTAAAGAATAACTGGGAACTTCTCTTGTGGCACAGTGGTTAAGACTCCGTGCCCCCAATTCAGGGGACCCCGGGTTCAATCCCTGGTCTGGGAACTAGATCCCACATGCACGCCGCAACTAAGAGTTTGCATGCCACAACTACAGAGCCAGCGAGCCACAACTAAAGGAGTCCTCAAGCTGCAACTAAGGAGCCCAAGTGCCGCAACTAAGGAGGCTGCCTGCCACAACTAAGACCCAGCACAACCAAATAAATATTTTTAAAAATAAAAATAAATTAAATTAAAGAGTAACTGTTTTCCCTACCAAAAATTAATAATGTAAGGAAAATTTATATTAACCTCTGTTTATTGACATAAACCACAGAATAGCAATTTTGTGCAAAGGTACTTATTTTAACATTCCATTTAAGAGATAGATAGCTAGATAGACAGATGGACAGATAGGTGTATGTATGTACGTATGTCTCTAAAACCAAGCATCATCTTTAGAAAAAGCAACCTTGTATTTTGACCAAAGTTAAAATTTTACAAAAGGCTCCTTGCCATACAGTAGAGAACTTGCTTGCACACTTTTACCTCCAATACTTCCTTCAGCTTTAAGAGAGAGTTTTAAGGCTTTCAAAAGAGTAAATGACCTTAAGTCTATCTTTCATCAAAAGTACAAGTGAAAGTTTCCCCCTTCTCCTTTATGGTAAAATCATATGTTTTTAATAAAGGACAGGCTAGGCACCCATTCCTTAAGTTTTCTAAATACTATTATTTAAAGTACTCTGGAAAACAAAGAAAACATCATGCTTGAATAATATTAGTTTATTCCCTCATAGAATTCACTAATTTGTACTTTAATGCTAAGTCTTTGGCATTAGCAAAAAAAAATTAAAGCCCTATTATATTAAATGTTTCTTCATTTGTTATAAAAATTATTATAGAAGGTAATGTCCCCAACATCAATCAGTATTCCCTTTTATAAAATCCCATTATACAAATAAAATTTAGTGTAAAAAATTGGTCAAATTATTTCTTTCTAATATAATTTTTAATTTCCCTTTTGTCTCAGCTGTCAGCAAACTTAAAAATTTTTTTCTTTAAACATTCTATTTTGAAAATTTAGAGTGAAATTTGATGCTTAATCATAGCAGCTATGTATATCCCAATGTTAGCCTAATTGCTTACTCCTCCTCCTCTTGATCTTGCTTTTCTGTCTTGTTTTTTCTTAATCCTAAAAAATGGCATTGTCAAACTATTACATATAGAATGGATAAACAACAAGGTCCTACTGTATAGCACAGGAAACTATATTCAATATTGAGGTAAACTATAATGGAAAAGAATATAAAAATATATATATATATGTATAACTAATCACCTTGCTGTAAAGCAGAAATTAACACAACATTGTAAATCAACTATACTTCAATTTTAAAAAATAAGTAAAAAAAATTTTAAAGGCATTATAACAGAGAAGTTAGACATATCTGAATTCGAACCCCTACCACCTGGTACCAGCTGTATTATCTTAGGCAGTTACTTAACTTCTCTGATCCTTATACTATTCAATTATAAAATTTAAAAATCTAACTCATAGGATCTTGGCAGAATCAGATGAGAATACAAGTAGGGTCTCCCAAATAATGTCTGGCATACAGATGTTCAACTGAAAACAAGAAAAGAAAAATACAACACACAGAACAACAAACCACTATTTACTACCTCAAATTCTTAAAAGATATGGAATATAAATACATTTTATATATAAGCTACCTATTTTCTTTAATCAGGTATTGTGCTGTTGCATATATTACTTGTATCACTATTTTTGATTTTTATATTGTTGGGTAACTTTTCTTATCTATTTAAACTATAAGCTTAGTTTAAAGGCAATAATGACGTTATATCCTCCACAATGACAAATATATGAAAATAGCCATAAGAGTGGTTAATTTATTCATTCCAGTCCAAGTCCTTTCCTGTTGGAGAATCCTTCCTATGCCTGGAAAATTCCTCACCTCTAATTTAGGCAGCTCCAACACCTTGTCTAACAAGAATCTGCAACATTCCCTTCATTTTATTTGCAAACTAGAATTCTGACAGTGATCAGTGATCATAGGAGCAACTTAACGTAATCTTTTAAAAATAAGATCTAATAGCTGGCTTATTTTCCCAAATATGTAAACTTCATATGAAGCAATATTATACCTGTTCTGAAACCCACTTGAAGTTACTGTAATTAATTCATGAATTAACACAATAAAGACTGAGTTTAATATAACTTTTATCAAACATTAAGTAATAGAATTTTAAAAGTAGAAGAATGTTCAGGAGCTCTTCCAATTCATCCTATCTCCCCTTAGGTATGAGTAAACATGGCTATTCACTTTCAGACTTAATATATTGGGAGATGGAACTTTTATAGCCCTTCTACTGATGTTAGTAGGGACATTGCTATCATCCTTATTTTTAACCAGAATATTTTAAGTTAAGCCTATCCCCTTTTGCAACAGAGCCATGGAAACAAGGAAGTTAATCTTCATTCCCTATAAACCCTTCATCTATCGTGAAGACATTATTAGAGCTACTCTTAGCCTACCTTTGGCCTTTTTCTTTCAGTTTTTCAGGGAGAATCTTCTACATAAATAAATACATATGTATATATATATTTACATTTATATATTCCTCTTTTACATATATATTCCTCTTTTTTTTAAAAAAACCCAATCGTTGCAGAAATTGACAAGGTGATCCTAAAATTCATAGGAAAATTCAAGGGACCCAGAATAACCAAAACAATTTTGAAAAAGAACAAACTTGGAAGACTCACACTTCCTAATGTAAAAACTTACTACAAAGCCACAGTAACTAAAACTGTGTACTACTGGATAGGAGAGACATACAGACAAATGGAATAGAATTGAGAGTCCAGAAATAAAGCCATACATTTAACACCAATTTTTGAAAATGGGAAAAGAATATTCTCATCAACAGACGGTGCTGGAAGTGGATATCCATATGCCAAAGAGTAAGGTTGGACTCTTTCCTCAACATATACAAAAATTAACTCAAAATGGATCAAAGATCTAAATGTAAAGGCTGAAACTATAAAACTCTTAGACAAAAACTTAAATGTAAATCTTCGTAACTCTGGATTAGTTAAAGCCTTCTTAGATACAACACCAAAACACAAGCAACAAAAGAAAAAAATACATAAATCAGATTCCATCAAAATAAAAACTTTTCTGCTCCAAAGGATACCATAAAGAAAGTGAAAAGACAACCCACAGAATAAGAAAAAATATTTGTAAACCATTTATATGATAAGGAACTTACATGTAGAATATATAAAGAACTCCCAAAGCTGAACAATAAAAAGACAACCCAATTTAAAAATGGGTAAAGGATTCTGAATAGACATTTCTCCAAAGATATATAGATGGCTAATAAGCACATGAAAAGATGCTCAACATCATTAGCCACCAGGTGAATGCAAATCAAGACTACAGTTAGATACCATCTCATACCCACTAGGAGAGCTATAATCAAAATAATAATATAAAATGTTGGCTAGGACTGGCAGAAATCAGAACCTTCATACACTGCTGATGGGAATGCAGAGTGGTACGGCTACTTTGGAAGACAGACTGGCAGTTCCTCAAAAGGTTAAACACAGAATTACCATATGACCCAGCAATTCCACTCCTAAGTACATATACAAGAGAAATGAAAACATGTCTGTATGAAAACTTGTACATTAACATTTCCAGTAGCATTACTTACAAGAGCCAAAAAGTAGAAACAACTCACATGTCCATCATCTGATGAATGGATAAATAAATTGTGGTAGACCCATAAGATGGAGTATCATTCAGCCATATAAAGGAATAAAGTACAGACACATACTACAACATGGATAAACGTTGAAAACATTATGCTAAGTGAAAGAAGCCAGCCACAAGGTAACCATATACAGTATGATTCTACTGATATAAAATGTCCAGAATTAGGCACATCCACAGAGACAGAAAGTAGACTGGTGATTGTCTACAGCTGAGGGGGTTAGGGAGAATTAGACAGAAACTATAATGAATACAGGATTGTTTATTTTGGGGGCATGATAAAATGTTATAAAATTTATTGTGGTGATGGTTTCACAACTCTATAAATATACTAAAAACAACTGAATTGTATAATTTAAATGGGTGAGTTGGATGGTATGAATTATAACTCAGTAAAGCTATTATATAAAAAGGGAGCCTCAAGTTCAACACAGTATCCTAAATAAGGCACTAATTTACCCAAGATCCTTGTTTGATGCATACCGACTTAAGCACCCAACTATAATGATCATTATAACCGATCCTTAAAAGCCACCTTTTCCTCATA
The DNA here is from genome assembly GCF_003031525.2 of Neophocaena asiaeorientalis asiaeorientalis. Taxonomy (NCBI): domain Eukaryota; kingdom Metazoa; phylum Chordata; class Mammalia; order Artiodactyla; family Phocoenidae; genus Neophocaena; species Neophocaena asiaeorientalis. The sequence goes on along the minus strand of NW_020185332.1, from coordinate 1,346,503 downwards.
CTTTAAAAATAATAAAAAATGTTATGAGCAGGATAATACATTAATTTCTGATACTTTCTTATAAATGTTTTTCAAATTATCTCCCCCCCCTTTTTTTTTTTTTGCGGTACGCGGGCCTCTCACCGTTGTGGCCTCCCCTGTTGCAGAGCACAGGCTCCGGACGCACAGGCTCAGCGGCCATGGCTCCCGGGCCCAGCCACTCCGCGGCATGTGGGATCTTCCCAGACTGGGGCATGAACCCGTGCCCCCTGCATCGGCAGGTGGACTCTCAACCACTGCACCACCAGGGAAGCCCTTTTTTTTTTTTAAGATTTTTTTGATGTGGACCATTTTTAAAGTCTTTATTGAATTTGTTACAATATTGCTTCTGTTTTATATTTTGTTTTTTTTGCCACGAAGCATGTGGGATCTTGGCTCCCTGACCAGGGATCGAACCCGCACCCCCTGCATTAGAAGGCGAAGTCTTAACCACTGGACCGCCAGGGAAGTCCATCTCCTATCTTTAATAGAAAGAAACTCAGACAAAAATGCTAGAACCTGTAGAATGAAGAGACACTGAAAAGATATAAGGAACACAGGAAAAGAATACAGGATTCTGGATATAAACGTGTCTATTTTTCTGAAGCAGCCATGTATCTATTAATAAACAAATTGAACAGTTAACTTCAAAATCTATAAGGTGTATTATTTGGATCAATAATTCTTTTAAAAAATTACTCACCCCAGATCTGTAAGTGGAGGCTTATCTCTTCCTCTTCTATAGCAAAGGAAAATCTGCGGCCCCACAAGACTTCCATTATTGAGATCAGCTGACAGTCCAGTTGGGGTAACATCAATACACGTGTAATCCCATGGCACTTCCTCCCCAAGAGATTTAATAATAACTGAAACATCTGTGATAGGTTCTTTTGGTTTAGCTACTTTATGACAAGCATCATTGAAGTGAATTTCTTCTTCAAGAGGCTTTGAAACATCAGTTAATCCCGCTACAACAAAGTAGTCAGCAACACGAGGCCCCTTATCTTCAATCATCTTCCATTACAGAAGGTTACATCTGAAAGAAAAGTTAAAGATAGTATTCTCCTGTAATAAGTCAAATAAATATTCTCCTATAATAAGTCAAATAAATATAAGTGGTTTGTGTACAAATAAGAACAAAAAACTAAAAAAAGTGCACTACCTCCCTGATTAAACACGCTAGTATTACGCATTTCACTTTCATATGTTAAAAGTATGCTTTTTTTAAAAAACAGGACTATATTTAGCATTATTTTTTTATTATAAAATTAATGCATAAATTTCCATTTTTGGCAATATGGAAGCCTAGATTACCTAAGTAGACAACAAAAAAACACACATTCTTTTAAATGCATAGACTAACTTGTAAAAATGTAAGGGGAAATTCCCAGGGCCCCAAAACACTGAGGAAACCAAAATGCCAGAATGCAGTGTATAAGCTCATACTGGGTGGGAGAATTTGGCTGATCTCCTCAGTAATCAAGGGGCGTGTATTTTTAAAAGGTATTACAGGGAAAGGAGACAATGCTTTGGGACCACATAAGATAGGGGATTAGAACTGAGACATCTGTATAAAACCAAGAGCCTCAAAGAACTACATCCCCAGTTAAGGAGTGGATTTTAAAAATCCATCCACTGGTACAGGGAGATAATAAAGTTTGCCTCAATCTGAACCCTACTTTGGGGGGAGTAAAAAGTCTCTTCTGAGAATGTATAACAATAGGCCTACTCACACTTGGATCTGAGGTTTGATCTTAAGCCATCTGCATGGTCCCAGGATGCTCCAAACTGAGACATTAATGATAACTGTGTTCCCAGGCTAGTGATAGCCCTGGGGAAGCAAATGCAAAAGTTCTAGAGGGTACCCTCAACACAGGTTTTCCACAGATAAAGCCCTGTTGAAGATGACCTCCTATTCTAAAATTATAAAACACACAAAGAAAAATCCACCCTGAATGAGTTTCAAAAGATACAAAAAACAGAAGTTTTGTATCTTATAAAACTTTTATTTCAAAACAAATAATAAAAGTAGGGCAACGATCATAACGGTAATGCATGCTTATAACAAATACAAAGAAAAAATACACAAAGTGGAATTCATCGTGTATTTGCAAACACTTTAATAGCAAAATCTCCTTCAGTTGTCTAGCATCACTTAAACCTTATTTGTTTCTTGAACTAGGAGAAGACATTCCCACCCCCAGCCCCTGCCACAGTACTGTCATTACTTATATAAGAATTATAGGAAAAAAAGTTTAACCTAAAACAGAAATTTCCAAACATGTGTCTCATGTTAGACTTAGTTCCAAAAAATTCAAAGAAAGGATTTTATGGACAAATATTGTACTGTATATTTATAATATATATTAAAAAAATTAAAGCCTTGGAAATCTTTTGATAAAGGTACCTGATTAACTTCCCTTAATCCAGGATTTCCCCAGTCTATTTGAACAACAAACCCTATTTTCCCACTTAAAAACTAGAAAAAGCCCTCAGAACATGCTTTATAAAATGCTATTTAAAGTAAACAGCCTTCTTTTGTAGACTATAAAATACCTGGAGGCAAAGAAATTCTTATGTAATATACTTGTTTATAATATAATTATCACCACTTTCATCATAATCCCAAAATTCATTTAATTTTCTATATGGCTAATGTCATGAGTTTTCAGAATTCATGCCACATTTTTTGGAATTTGTATCCATTGCTTAAATATACTCTACATTCTCACTCTTTGCTTAGAAAACACACCTCAAAAAGGATCGAATGTTCCTACTTGTTTTATTTAGGTATATATGGCTCCTATGTAGCAATTCCCTTACACATAAGATTTCTGCACAAAACGAACGGCTTAAACTTTTCAGAAATCCCTACTGTCCCAGACTGACAGTAAAGGAAAGTAATAACCTGTTCTTCTGGAAAACTGTTAAACACTGATAGTCACTCTCAGCTGACGGTCTATTACAGGTGTTTCACAAAAAAACAGCTGACCATCTATCCATTCTTTTAAAGTAGGAAAACAAAGCACTTCTGTATTTAACTTATTTTCTTCATTAAATAGTGTTTGAAAATAACTCTTCAATGGCTGCACAGTATTTTAACGGACATAACATTATTGACCTACTTCCTTATTGTTGGTCATTTATTACACCTACTTATTTTGCTAATAGTTTTTAAATGCTAAGATGAATAACCTTGAACATAAACCTCTGGTTACAACTCCTATTTTTTTCAGGATAAACTTACTGAAGTAGAATTATTGGGTCAAAGCAACACATACACTTACAGCTTCTATTAAGTGTTTATTTGCTTTTATGTGTGCATAAATTTTAAATTATAAGCTCTTGATAGACACGAGTCTTAAAAATTACCTTAGTAGAGCACTTTCCTTTCATCATAATGAAGAGATTTAAATATTCTCCTTTCTTAGACTCTAACTTCGTGTTATTTAAACTAACGCGTATAGTTACTATTACATACAATAAAGTTTTATGTCTTGCTATGCAGAAAGAAGGGAAAGAGAATGGAAATAGCACTATGATGAAAACATATATATGTTTAATAGGTTCTTTTGAAAGCTACTACCTTAGCCTTTGGAAATAAACAGCTATTATATGAATAAGCAGATATTTGGGAAAAAACTGTATGAAAATTGTTTTTATTACATCTTCCTGGTTTACAAATTTTTATCATTTGATCTGATTTGCAGTTGAATACAGTAAATAACTACTAAAAGGGAACAAGTTAAAGTTCTTCATCAATACATATAAGAGCAATCAATTCTAAAGTGGTGATAAAATATTCTTACTTTTATTGACAGAATAGTAAATTATATATTACTCCAGTTCCCTTAACTTGTCGTTGTTATTGTTGTTTTCCATTTATTCATTCGGGTGTGGAGAGTGGTAAAGAAGGTAGGCAAAAATATCTGAAGGCACTCACTGGTGACAAAGCATATAATGTCAAGAGCACAGCTGGCAACATCCCAGGTGACTTCTAGATCTAAATGCTCTTTAATTCTCTCAGAAAGAGTCTATAATACTGAAAATGCACCTCTACTTTTTATTTTAAATCAACTGTTTTTAAAGTAAGTTTGAGGTTTAGAAACTAGGGGGAAGACATTGTTACAAATTACAAGGCAGAGATAATACTGAAAATCTTTAACACAGAAATAAATAATGAATAGTATTTCCTAACAATTTCAAGAAACCAAGAGACTTCCATTGAAGTGTAAAATTTACAATCCTCATGGAAAATACTAAACATATATTAAGACAAAATGCCTTATGTTGGTAAGAGCCAACAAAAATTACTTGGAAAGAGCATCTGAGGAAAGCATTCGTAGTCATGTACAAAACTTGGACTTTTAGCGTAGTACATCAGAGCAAAAACCCTTAACAATTAGGAGGTAAATTTCTTTTCTTTTCTTTTTTTTAGAAGGTAGATTTCCTTAAATTCGTTTTGGAAACGGGGGGGGGGCCACACAAAACAAATATTTGATCCAACAGTTCTCGAAATAATCACAATAGTATAAAACCCTGAAACAACTTTACTAAAGTTCAAGTAATACTGCATCATTAAGCAGTTATTGTTTTTTTAATTCCTCTTTGTTCAACATGATACAGATAACTTAAGGAGTTAGCTCATAAGATGTTTACAGATATCTTCTTAAAATTTCAGATACCTACTTGGCTAGTATTTCATTTCAAATTACATCTGTTTTCTTTGAGATTAGAAAACAAAAAGGATGTGCTCTCTATTCCTAAAAGGTTCATGGGAGTGAAATTGAGAAATCATTACAAGAAAGCTCTTACCTAATCAGCAACTAAGGGAGACTGACCTGTTTTTCTCCCTTTCTATCTCTGCCCCATCAATTCAGATTCTTTTTTATTTCTTCTATCACTCCATTAGGTCAAGTAGTAAAGCATTTGCTACCTAGGCTAACTCTAAGGACAAGAAAAGGCAAGAGTGGAAATCAGGGATAACATTTTAAAGATATATGAAAAACGAATCTGAACATAAATTTTGCAAAATTATATACTATTACTGAAATGGTAAAAGGAGCAAAGTCTTTGAGATAGGGCCTAGTATAGTCATAAACTCAAGATTATACATGAAAACGGTTGATAACACAATGGACCAGTTCAACTCCCCCTCACTCCAGTTCACTTCAATAAATAAGCTAGAAGAAATTTTCTTTCTTTTTTAAAAACAATGTAATTCCACAGTTAAAAACCTAACCTAGCTCATCTTTTCTTACATTATCAAAACTAAGCTAGAGACCTTCATTCCCATCTTTTTCTAAACTTCACCTCTCATTTTTCTTCCAACCAAGGTAATCTATCCACTGTCCTTCAAATACAGTTTTGCTCCTTCCCTTTGATGATACACTATTACCTTTTTCTAGTCGATATATGTTCATCTTATTTTTCAAAACAATTTAAATGTATGTGGATTTTCATTTAAACTTTATGAATTGTACAGAACAGTAGAAAGAAAAAGAAATTCTATAATCCCATTCATAATAATAAATCTGGTTTATATTTAACAAAGTTTCCTAGTCTTTTTCTTCTATATGCAGTTACAATATAGAATATAAATATTTTTATTTTATTTAAAAAGCATTAGTCTAAACTGTTATAATCTTCATAATTATACTAAATGACTGCACAATATTCCATCAAATAGAAATATACACTATAATCAGTACCCCATTTTTCCTTTCCCAGCTAGTACACAAAGTATGGTAGGTAGGTGCTTAAAAAAAATTTAAGTGAATAAATAGTTCACTTTATAACCTTCCTCAAGTATATTATACTAAATGTAATGTCTTTTTTCTATAATTCAGAGTCCATTTTCTGAACCCCAACTACCTTAAATACTATAGTTTTTGAATGTAGGGTAAACACAGATAAAACTAGATGATTTGAGTCTAACTAACCATCAGGGCCTTGGGCGAAATTAGAAATTTACTGAATAAGTAATTGATTCATTCATTCCATGAATTTTTCATAAATACTTTTTAAGATGTGACACTATTCTAAGAGCCAGTGACGATACTGATGAAAGCTAGCCTCTGCCTTCAGAGTTTCTTGTTTAGTTTTATTTTTCCACATCTCTTTCTATTCCTTTATTCCACCTCTAGCCATCTTTTCTCCTACCACCCTTCCAGATCCCAAGTGCCTGCCTTCACCCTGCACAAAGTTTTTTTAAAAAAAAAATAAATTTATTCATATTTTATTTATTTATTTTTGGCTGCATTGGGTCTTCGTTGCTGCATGCAGGCTTTCTCTAGTTGCGGAGAGCAGGGGCTACTCTTCGTTGTGGTGTGTGGCTTCTTATTGAGGTGGTTTCTCTTGTTGCAGAGAACGGGCTCTAGGCACACAGGCTTCAGCAGTTGTGGCATGTGGGCTCAGTAGTTGTGGCTCATGGGCTCTAGAGAGCAGGCTCAGTAGCTGTGGTGCACAGACTTAGTTGCTCCGCAGCATGTGGGATCTTCCCAGGCCAGGGCTCGAACCCATGTCCCCTGCATTGACAGGCAGATTCTTAACCACTGTGCCACCAGGGAAGCCCCCAAAGTTTTTCTACCAGTTTCTCCTGAAAGCCCCACGCAGAGAAGTGACTCCTACTTTGTTGTTCCTTTCCCCATCTCCTTGAAAATTGGCACTACTTCAGCATCAGTATTCTATGGAGATTTTGAAAGGAAAGAAATCTTATTTGTATATCATATTTAACAGTAGGTTTGCTTTCTTTTAAAAAAGGTTTAACCCACCCAAGCCAACTTGACTTTTTTTTCTTTTTGTATATTGTATCTACTACAATATGCTCATTGCTTTTTTTTTTCACTTGAATTGTGAACTGTTTTTTTTTTTTTAAGGTTTATTTACTTATTTATTTATTTGGCTGCATCGGGTCTTAGTTGCAACACGTGGGATCTTCACTGAGGCGTGCAGGATTTTTTGTTGTGGCGTGCAGGCTCTTCATTGCAGCGTGCGGGCTTCTCTCCAGTTGTGGCGCGTGGGTTTTCTCTTCTCTAGTTGTGGCACGCAGCCTCCAGGGTGCGTGGGCTCTGTAGTTGTGGTGCGTGGATTTCAGAGTGTGTGGGTTCTGTAGTTTGTGGCATGCGGGCTCTCTAGCTGAGACACGTGAGCTCAGTAGTTGTGGCACATGGACTTAATTGCCCCGCAGCATGTGGGATCTTAGTTCGCTGACCAGGGATCGAACCCGCATCCCCAGCATTGGAAGGTGGATTCTTTACTACTGGACCACCAGGGAAATCTCCCAACTTGACTTTTTAAAAGTAAGTTTTTAGTAACCCAAATTGATGGACTATGTGGGGCAAATTTCTTAAGCAAGGGGGCACTTATTTGTCTTCTAGTCTACTCTGGAACCACTTCCTCTCTCAATATCTATTCCCGAGCAAAAGCCAACAACAAAAAAATCAAAACACAGCTGTGTAATTTGAAGGTTCCTTTTTGAAAGACTGACAATTTATATTAAAAAAAATTAAGATAGGAATAATAGACCTTTAAAGGGGAAGGATCTTTTCCTTAGTGATAGTCTTATCCTTTATTTTATAGCCAAAGAAACTAAAGCACAGAAGATGGCTTACTTAAGGAGACCCAGCTAGTTAGTGGTAGAGCCTGGACAAGAACTCAAGTCCCTTAAACCAGTATTCTTTATATTTGGAGATGCTGTTTCTAATAAATGGTGTTCAGTTAATACTGATCCAGGGCACACTTAAAGCATCTCCTTTCAGTAAGTTATTTTGTGTCACTTGTTACTCATAATCGTTACTTGGTGAATATATGTCAAATTCTTATTAAGAGATCTAGTAAATTAACATTTCACTATGTTTATACAGAAAACAGCTTATAAAAACAAATCGAAATGAAAAAAACAAAACTACTTACACATTACTGAAAGTCTCTCTTTGAAAATGATGCCAGATCTCAATTTGTGAATTCTGCAAGCCTTGGAGTTTGAGAAATACTGTATTAAAAAGAATAAGAATTAAGCTTAAATTAATTCCAATCAAATATTTCCCCCTAAGATGCCTGTGGATACTTAAAAGTCCTGTTAACAATGATAATTTTCAAACAAAATGGTTGCATATATTGTTTTCATATGGTTAAAGAGTCAACAAGTAATTTTCATATACCAGCTCCTCCAGAAAACACATTTCAGTCCAGAATAGATACATACTTTAAAAAAAAAAAAGCAAATAAGGAGGACAAAGAGAGAAAACAAAAAAATAAGTAAGGGCACAAAAGACTAAATGTGTACAGGAACAAGGAGAAAGAAAAACGTGCCTATTTCTTAGGCATTATGTATAGTATCTCATTCCTAGAAGAAAAAGGAAGAGGAAGAAACCATAGCTTTATCCAATACTGAATATCCACTAATGATGGGGAAATAGCAACAACAGCAGACACCAGATTTACCTAACTTGGTTGGTGCTTGGTGTGTGTCTGGGAAGTAGGAGAGGAGTGGGGAAAAGGCCAAAATCATTTGAGTCAAGATTTGATTAAAGTGTCTTAGAATGGAATGGAGGGTGAAAAGAATGAATGAGAAGTAACGTTAAGTACAATCTTATTACATTTTAGATTGCTAAAAATGGTTAAAATAGATATATATGTTTAAAAAACTAGGATATCACTCCACCTCAGATTCACTGAGTATTTTCAGTCAGTAAATACGGAGTGGTACATATATTTTTCAAATATTTCTAAAATCTTATTGCTGACAGGCAGCAAAGAAACAATGTAAATATTGACCTGCTGAAACATTTTTTAAATTCACCATCAGATTATCACAAAAATGTTCTAGCTGAAATACTCTATGTATGTAAAAACACTTGCAAATTTTGAAAACTACAGCTCCTATTTTATTGATAGAATATCAGGCTTGTTTTGATGCAATCATGAATTGTGAATGTAGTATATAACCAATTCCAAATAAATTTTCTGCTACATTGAGTTTCTTAATATAGTACAAACATTTTGTTTTTGACCATGACTCTGTGCTCCACTAAACTTAATATTTGTTTGTTACTCAATAAACAAAGCAATGGGGCTTCCCTGGTGGCACAGTGGTTAAGAATCTGCCTGCCAATGCAGGAGACACAGGTTCGAGCCCCAGTCCGGGAAGATCCCACATGCCACAGAGCAACTAAGCCCGTGCACCACAACTGCTCAGCCTACACTCTAGAGCCTGCGAGCCACAACTACTGAGCCCGCGAGCCACAACTACTGAAGCCCGCGCGCCTAGAGCCCGTGCTCCGCAACAAGAAAAGCCACCGCAGTGAGAAGCCCGAGCACTGCAATGAAGAGTAGCTCCTGCCCACCGCAACTAGAGAAAGCCCGCATGGAGCAACAAAGACTCAACGCAGCCAAAAATAAATAAATAAAATAAATTTATTTTTTAAAAAAACTATTTTGTTCAATGTTGAAAGTTTTAGATTTACAGCAGCATTCACAATATGCAATGTTTCCTCTTTGACAGTATGAACTTCCAAAACCTCTACTGTGATTCCATGAATTGTATGAAAAAATTGACCCATTATTAGAATTAACTGATTTCCCAGTACACAGAAGATGAGACTGATATAAAACTGGCATCACTTATGTGTTTACAAAGTTCTTCTGTTAATGGAGACAACACATCACAGCTACTGCTTCACCTTCCATATATGCATAAGAAAACTTGCAATAAAAAGTGTAAAATCTATTTAGCAGAGCATCCTTTGATGTAAATGGAAAGTCATGCTCCTCAAAGTGATATGTCAATGTGCTTCCTGCAGCTATATATGTTAAATTATCTTTCAGCACAGACCCCTTTAAATTGCTATTATTTTTAATTGAACTTTTTATTTTGAAATAATTGTAGATTCATATTCAGTTGAAAAAAATAATAGAGATCTGGTATACTTTTTACCCAGTTTCTCCCAATTGTAACATCTTGCAAAATTATAGTACAATCACAGTAGGGATATTGACATTGATGCAATTCCCCTATCTTATTCTGTTTTCCCCAATTTTACTTGTATTCATTTGTGTATATGTGTTTGTGTGTGTGTGTACTTAGTTCTATACAATTTTATTATGTGTTGCTACATGTACTTATCACCAAAGTCAGGATACAGAACAGTTCCATCACAAGGATCCTTAGTGCTGACCTTTTATTTTTTATTTAATTATTTATTTAAAATATTTATTTATTTGGCTGTGCCGGGTCTTAGTTGTGGCATGCGGGATCTTTGCTGCCGCATGCAGGATCTTCACTGCAGCATGCGGGATCTTTTCTAGTTGTGGCACGCAGGATCTAGTTCCCTGACCAGGAATCGAACCGGGGCCCCCTGTATTGGGAGTGCAGAGTCTTAACCACTGGACCACCAGGGAAGTCCCAGTGTAGACCTTTTATAAGTACGCCCACTTCCCTCCTGTCCTCCCCCCACTGTCCCTAATCTCTGTGGAGTGGTATATTTTTACCAGAGAGCACATAGGGCCAATGAAAGGAAAAGACAACTCTCTAAAAGCAATACCCCCTTACAACACAGGTGCAGAAACAAACCAGAGAAAAAAGCATATACGTGTGGAAAGACTTGTTGGTCACATTCACTCAGCCATCTGGAACACTACATTTGAATATGATTATACAAACATAAATGCACAGACATACGTATGCACACAAAGATAGGGACAGAGAGTGATCATCTACTAAATCACAATAAAAATCAATCCCCCTGGTTCTGAGATAAATTTTCCTATCATGAATAAATTCCAGACTGGAATCAAGAGGACAACATAAAATAATGCTACAGAACAACTACAGTGGGGATTCCTACATGTATAAGAAAATAAAAATGAGTCTTTTACTGTGTTCAGAGGTAAACCTGCCCCTCCCCCAGAAATTAGGTTTGAACTAAGGTAGCAGGGACTTCCCCAGTGGTCCAGTGGTTAAGACTCTGAGCTTCCAATGCAGAGGGAGCAGGTTCGATCCCTGGTCGGGGAACTAACAGCCCACATGCTGCGAGGCGTGGCCACCGGAAAAACAAAACAAAACAAAACAAAACCTGTAAAACTGATATTTTAAAAAATAAAGAAAATAAAATAGCTGGTATTCCCTTGAGAAATGGATCTGGTGTAGAAAGAACAGGAACAGACTAGAAATAACTGAAGGTTAATATGCAGATACCTCTTGTCTCTCCAGACAGACTATAAACAATTCAACTATAAATACATGGTAGGTGTATAAATATTTATTAAATAAATGAGGTCAGCACAGTAGGAAAAACATGTGAAAGTTAAGACACCACAGAATCATAGGATTGTAGAGTTAGGAGGCTCCTTGGAGATTTAGTTTCAATCCTTTTTATAAATGAAGAAATTGAGGCATAAACATTAAACAGCTTGCCTAAGACCGAATACATCAATTTATGACTCAACTCTCATAGCTTTTAATATGGAGTTCTTCTATACCATACTTCAATTCAAGAATGAAAGAGAAGAAAGTAAGTCCTTGGGGAGCCCTGTGTGTTAATTCGTGAATGTGGGCTTTGATGGACAAAAAAAGTTAACAGGTAAGTGGGAGAAGTTAAACTGGCTGAAGAGAGTGGGGCAATTGGCAGATAAGAAAAAGAATGAATGACTAAAAATCAGAGAAAAGAGTAAAACAGAAAATGAAAGAAGTTGAACAAAGAGATATGGCAAGAAAAGTAATAAAAAAAGATGAGTAAAAAAATAGTGCAGAAATGGGATGGAGAAAAGTGAGAAATGGTTAGAGCGGTATGGGGAAATTGTATCCAGAGAATTTCTTTTTAATTAATTAATTTATTTATTTTAGGCTGCGTTAGGTCTTCATTGCTGCACGAGGGTTTTCTCTAGCTGTGGCGAGTGGGGGCTACTCTTCGTTGCAGTGTGTGGGCTTCTCTTTGCGGTGGCTTCTCTTGTTGTGGAGCATGGTCTCTAGGCATGCAGGCTTCAGCAGTTGTGGCTTGCGGGCTCAGCAGTTGTGGCTCACAGGCTCTAGAGCGCAGGCTTAGTAGTTGTGGCACACTGGCTTAGTTGCTCCGCGGCATGTGGGATCTTCCCAAACCAGGGCTCGAACCTGTGTCCCCTGCATTGGCAGGCAGATTCTTAACCACTGTATCACCAGGGAAGCCCTGGAGAATTTTTAATGCTATTTATGTTCTTTTTAAAGAAACTATTAGATTTATCATTCCTATAAACAATTCCCTATAAACAACTACCAGTCTCATACTGAAAATCTGTTCATATTCAATACTATATATGAAATGCAAATATATGATGCTTACCAGTCTAGAGTGAGAGGGAAGTCTGGTTTTAAATTTTGTCTCTTGCACCATCTTTTTTTTTTTTTTAACTTAATTTCCCATATGAATACCACTCCCACATCGCAAAGTTCTTGCCTACGCTTTGAATTATCATAAACATTTTTTAATGTGTTGATAGGAGTTAACTTTTCTTTTAGTATTTATTTTTATTTATTTGGCTGCGTTGGGTCTTAGTTGTGGCATGTAGGACCTTTGTTGCAGCATGCAGGTTTCTCTCTAGTTGTGGCACATGGGCTCCAGAGTGCACAGGCTCAGCAGTTGCGGTGCGCAGGCCCTCTAGTTGTGGCACTCGGGCTCCACAGTGTGTGGGCTCAGTTGCCCCATGGCATGTGGGATCCTAGTTCCCTGACCAGGGATTGAACCCACGTCCCCTTCATTGGAAGGTGGATTCTTAACCACTGGACCACCAGGGAAGTCCCCTGAATCATCATAAACATTTGTTAGCTGGTATCTAAAATGAATTGTTGCCACCAATGGGATGTCCCCAAAAGCTTCTCTTAAACATAAAATATCTGGTTTTTCTTCTCCATTTCATGGTTACTTGAAATAATACTCACTGGGGTGATTAAAAATACATTTTCAGAAGACAAGTAATCTAAAATTCAGTTATATTAACATATAATACAAATGAGATTCACTGATTTAAAATATCACCTTTCTTGAAAAGTAGATATCAAGATTTATAGTTCTCTCATTTGGTTAATGTTGAACATCTCACTTTCTTAACTATTTCATTTCACCACCTATTTAAATATAGTACTTTAAGCCTTTTAAAGGCTTAAAATCCACTTTTCCCCACAAACTGTAACAAGTAACATATTTATTTGTTAATAAGCACCTGAAAAGAACTTTGAGAATTAATACTTGAAAACAACTTTGAGACATCTGTTATTCTCCCACTTAATAATGACTGATACAATTTTTTAATCTGTAGGATTTACTAGATGATCAAAGACTACAAACAAATAGTTCATACACAAGAAAACCCAAATACTTGGAAAAATTGAAAGGCTTGCAAATAATTACAGAAATTAAACTTCAAGGTTCTACATCATGTCCAGTAAATTAACGAATATGAAAAAAAACATTAAACCCAATGCTGTAGTGCTGTCAAGAAATAAGCACACTTAAAAACTGTCAGTGGGGGACTTTCCTGGTGGTCCAGTGATTAAGACTCCTTGCTCCCAACGCAGGGGGCCCAGGTAGTCAGGGAACTAGATCCCGCATGCTGCAACTAAGAGCCTTCATGCTGCAACTAAAAGATCCCGCATGCTGTAACTAAAAGATCCCGTGTGCCCCAACTAAAGATCTCACGTGCTGCAACTAAGACCTGGCACAGCCAAGTAAATAAATAAAACATTTTAAAAAATTGTTGGGACCTACCTGGTGGTGCAGTGGGTAGGACTCTATGCTTCCAGTGCAGGGGGCCCGAATTTGATCCCTGGTCAGGGAACTAGAGCCCACATGCATGCCACAACTGAGAGTTTGCATGCTGCAACTAAGAATTCCGCATGCCGCGATGAAGATCCCACATGCCGCAACTAAGACCTGGTGCAGCCCAAATAAATAAATAAATACTTGACAAAAAAATTGCTAATGGCACCATGAATTAGAACAATTTTTCTGAAAAGTAATCCATCAGTACTTAAAACTAATTGTACTCTTTTTTTTTTTCTTCGCTACGCAGGCCTCTCACTGTTGTGGCCTCTCCCGTTGCAGAGCACAGACTCCGGACGCGCAGGCTCAGCGGCCATGGCTCACAGGCCTAGCCGCTCCGCGGCATGTGGGATCTTCCCGGACTGGGGCACGAACCCGCGTACCCTGCATCGGCAAGCAGATTCTCAACCACTGCGCCACCAGGGAAGCCCTAATTGTACTCTTATTAACTAATTCTATTTTGGTGAAACATCTCAAGAACATACATATATTTTTTAGTCAAACTGTTGGTCTAGATTATTTATAACCATACCTCCTTAAAGATTCATAGAAGTTTTAGAGTAAAAAAGGTAGAAAGGTAAATAGGACTTGCCCAAAATAGCACAGTTCATCACTAGCAGAGCAGGGCCTAAAACTCCTTATCCCAGGTCTCTTGCTACTACATACCATGTAGACTATTCCACAGAAGGCTGAATCAATGACCCAGATTTGACAAAGATAAAGCAGATCAGGTTGGTGAGGCTAGATGACACATTGCTCCTTCTAAACATTCTGATGGCCAGGACCAGCCCTAGATACACTTCTATTCTTTAAACTCCCTTAACCTTCTTTCAGCAATCAAACCAAACTTCAGGACCTTCTCTTTCTTCTTATTCTCAGGAAAATTTTTAGTTCCACTAACTGATGCTCACTTTCAAATTTATATCACCAACCATGACTCTCTACTGAGATCCAAAATGCCTGCATAGGGCTTCCCTGGTGGCGCAGTGGTTGAGAGTCCACCTGCCGATGCAGGGGACATGGGTTCGTGCCCCAGTCCGGGAGGATCCCACATGCCGCGGAGCGGCTGGGCCCGTGAGCCATGGCCACTGAGCCTGCGCGTCTGGAGCCTGTGCTCCGCAACGGGAGAGGCCACAACAGTAAGAGGCCCGCGTACCGCAAAAAAAAAAAAAAAAAAAAAAAAAAAATGCCTGCATGATATCTCTACCTGCACATCTAATAGCCAAACCAGAACTACTTCTCTGGCATATCTCCACCTTTAGACCTAAACCTACTTCTCTGCCCACACACATACTTATACTCTATTATAAATTCAGCAGGAAAGGCATAAATTTGAACCTGGGACTTTGCCTGTACATATTATCAGTCAAGGTAGTTGACAGTCTCAAGTGAATATGGGCTCCAGAAAAGAAAAAAATAAACACTGCATGAATACAAAAGAGGGGTTAAAGAAATAAAAAGGCCAAGAACAGAACAACCTATCCCAGAGGAAACAGAATTTTTGGTCCAGACCAAACATATTTCTTTTTTTTTTTTTTTTTTTT
>NW_020185332.1:1247932-1331003 GCF_003031525.2 Neophocaena asiaeorientalis asiaeorientalis | reverse complement strand
GCGGACTCTCAACCACTGTGCCACCAGGGAAGCCCCAAACATATTTCTTAAATAAGCGGGACAAACATCTTCAGGAAACTAAAGTAGTATATTAGGAAAATAATAAGCAACAATGAAGAACCAACTACAGATACTGGGTATTAAAAATAAAATAATTGAAATTCTAAGTCAGATAGGTTAAATAACAAAATGAATATAAATATAGTTGAATATTATATTTGATATGAGGGAAAAAATGAGTATAGTTGAAAATAAAATCATTGAGTAGATGATCAGAATGAGATATTAAGAAGGTATAAAGCAATTGAAAATATATATTATAAAAGTTTAAAAATATGGAGGCTTGGGCTTCCCTTCAAAAAAAAAAAAAAAAAAAAAAAAAAAATATGGAGGCTTAAAAGAATAAGAAGACAACCCACAGACAAAGGAAATATTTGCAAAAGATGTATCTGATATAGGACTGTTATCCAAAATATATAAAGAACACTTGAAACTTGACAATAAGAAAATTAACCACCCAATTAAAAAATGGGCAAAAGACCTGAACAGATACCTCACTAAAGAAGATATACAGATGGCAAGTAAACATATGAAAAGATGCTCCACATAATATATCATTAGGGAAATGCAAAGTAAAATAACAATGAGAAATCATCACACTCCTATTAGAATGGCCCAAATCCAGGACACTGACAACACCAAATAATGGCAAGAATCTGGGGTGGCAGGAACTCTCACTCATTGCTGGTGGGAATGCAAGATGAATCATATAGTCACTGTGGGAGACAGTTTGGCAGTTTCTTGCAAAACTAAGCATACTCTTACCATATGACCCATCAATCACGCTTCCCAGTATTTACCCAAATGAGTTGGAAACACGTCCACACAAAAACCTGCACACGATGTTTACAACAGCTTTATTCATAACTGCCACACTTGAAAGGAACTAAAATGTTCTTCAGTAGGTGAATGGATAAATTAACTGTGGTACATCCAGACAATGGAATATTATTCAGTTCTATGATGAAATGAGCTATCAAGCCATGAAAAGACATGGAAGAACTTTACATGCATATTACCAAGTGAAAAAAGCCAATCTAAAAAGGCTTTATACTATATAATTTCAACTATATGACATCCTGGAAAAGACAAAACTATGAAAACAGTAAAAAGATCAGCAGCTGCCAGCAAGTTAGGAAGAAGGGATAAATAGCCTAATAAGCACAGAGGATTTTTAAGGCAGTGAAACTATTCTGTATCATACTACAATGGCAGATATATGTTATACATTTGTCAAAAACCACAGAATGTACAACACAAAGAAGGAACCCTAATATAAACTATGGACTTTGGTGATAATGATGTGTCAGTGTAGGTTCATGGATTATAACAGATGTACCACTCTGGTATGGGATGTTGACAGTGGAGGAAACTGTGTTTGTGTGGTGGCAGCAGTATATGGAAACTCTCTGTAGTTTCTGCTCAATTTTGCTGTGAATCTAAAACTGCTCTAAAAAATAAAGTGTATTTAAAAGGAAAAAAACTAAAAGAATTAGTTCTGAACACATATGGAGGCTAGGAAAAACAGAGCCAATATCTAAATAATAGGGCTTTCAGAATGTGAGAAAAAAACAGAGATGAGGAAATACTTGAGAAATAATGACCAATAATTTCCAAGAATTAAGGATATAAGATGTCAGTTTGGTATAACAGATAAGAAAAAAATACCTAGACACCTTATAAGGAAGTCTTAGAACATCTCAAAGAAAAATTCTAAAAATTCCCAGAAAGAAAAAGTAGTTCACCTACCAAAAAAAAAATCTGACTCCAGACTTCCAATTAGTAAGATAATGGAGTAATATTTTCAAATGTTGTAAAAAATGAAGTTTAATACATGGTTAAACTATTATTTAAATACAAGGATGAAATAAAGATATTCTTAGGAATATAAGTACTCAGATGGCTTGCCAAGAAAGCAGCTAAACAAACAAAAACTCAAACTATTGGTCTAAAGGTTACAAATCTAGGGGACTTGATAAGATATGGCAAGAAAGGGTGCGTAAATAACTTAAAGGTTCACTATTGCTAATTAAACAATGGAAGTGGGGGGAGGGAATGAAGAAGGAAAAAGATGAAGAGGAAAAAAAACTATAGTATACCTATAATAATCCTGAGTATTAAAAGACTAGAGAATGCTAACATTGTAGGGGCAGAGAGGAGGGAGAGCCTACTAAGATACATACTTTATTCAGGAGGAAGATATATATAATCAATAAGCTTAAAAATTTATAAATATAAATAAGAATCTAAGTAAAGGGTAACCAGTAGAAGAATAAAAACAGAATACATAATTTTCAAACTGGCACAAAAAATTATTTATCCTCAGAAACTGGAAAAGAGAAAGAAAGGAAAAAAAATTAGTGTAAATAGAAAACACAGAATAAGATGGCAGGAATAAGTCTTAATATAATAGTAAGAGACATACTTAAAAAACTCTTAGAAAGCACTCCTGGAGGTAACATGCCAGTCTTCTTACTGATCCTTGAACGAACCAGGCATGTTCCAGCCTCAGGGCCTTTTTATCCTTGCTGCTCTCTCTGCCTGGAATAGCCTTCTCGGATGCCAGCTGAGGCAGCTGCATCTTCAGGTCCTTCCTTCTAAAAAGTCACCTTCTCCGTGAGGCTTTCCATGACCACCCTATTTTAAAATTTCAACAATTTCCCACACCCAATACTTCATATTTGCTCTTTCCTTGTTTTAATTTTCCCACCTTATTACTTTTCACTATCTAACATGCTACATAGTATACATATTCATTTCATTTATTATCTCTCTCTCTTTCCTCAAGATTAGGAAGTTCAAAAAGGGTAGGAATTTTTCCATTTTAGTCACTGCTACATAACCAGCACCTAGAACAGTGCCTGAAGAATAGTATGTGGTCAATTTGTTGAATGAATGAATAGACAAATCAAGGTGTCCATAAGTAAAGGAATCATTTTAAAATGTGGCAGATGCCATGATTTGAATATCATGTAACAGTCAGAAGCAACGATAATAGATGTAAACATAGCAACACAGATAATTTTTTTAAATGTAGTGTTGAATTAAAATAGTATAAAACAAAAAGGAATCTAAAGCAAAATATCATTTATATAAATTAAAAATACATACCTAAAACAGCACTATAGTTTTGAAAAATATATCCAGGATGACATGCTAAGTAAACATATTAAAGTAGATATCTATAGGGGAAAGGGAATGGGAGTGAAGATGGAGGGTAAAAGAAGATGAAATAAAATTAAAGCAGGCCCCCACACAGGCCAATGACGAAAGTGAACCATGAAATCAGAAATATGATTAAATCAATTCTCTATACTTGAGGAGCCTTCACCCCACTTGCTCCCAAAAAGAGCTATTTAGCCACTGGTTTCATCAAAACTCAAATCACTGTGACCTAGAGAAGACCCATTTCAGTGAAGTGTTAGTAAGAAGAAAGCCCAACTGGAATGAGCTGAGGAGAGAATGGGGGGTGAGGAAGTATACATAACCCTTTGCAGAAGTTTCGATGTAGAGGGAAGCAGGGAGATGGAGTGGTAACTTGAGAAGACATGGAATCAACAGAGGACTTTTTAAAATAAATAAACAAAATTAAAGGGGGGGTATGCCAAGGGCAATCATCCAGCAGAGATGGAAAATGAGGATGAAGAAAAGAAAGATAACTGTAAAAGCCTTGAGAAAGTATGAGAGGATGGGATCCAAAACATAGAGGACCAGATCACAGAGACAAGGATTTATCTCTTATTAAGCTTTCCATAATAATATGTTTAACAATGATTTTTCTGAATATGCAGGCTTTGGTGATGTGGGTTCTAACTTTTTTCGGGTAATGAACCTCATTGAGAATCTGATTAATGCTATGGGTCTTCTCTCCCTTAAAATACACATACAGATATTCAGATAGAACTTTACATACAACTTTAGGGGGGTCACTGAGCCATGCTCCCCAAGCTAATCCATACACAAGTCTGTTTGGGGGTTTTTGTTTGTTTTTACTTTTTAATTAACATATACATATAGATAAGTACAACTCTAGGAAAGTAAACACAATACCACCATTACAAATACCTCTCAGGTCAAGAAATAGAACAGTATCAGTAACTGGAAGTCCCCAATCCCCCTTCAACCTTCCCCAAAAGAACCACTATCTTGAACTAGTTTTGTCTGTTTCTGAACTTTATATATAGAAACAGAACGTGGAAGGATTCTTACAGTATGTGTATGGTCCAGTTTTTTTCACTCTACAATATGTTTTTGAGATTCAGTCATACTCGTATGTGTAGCAGTTTGTTCATTTTCATTTCTGTATAGTTTTTCATTTTGAGAATATCATAATCTCATGTATCCATTCCATTGTTAATAGACATTTGGCTTGTTTCCAATGTTAGGGTATTATAAATAATTACAAAGTCATGTGTAAATTATTGTACATGTTTTTTGATGCACAAATGCATGCATTTGCCAAAAATACCTACAAATATAAGTGCTAGGATACAGGGTCAATGTATACCCAACTTTGGTACATAATGCTAAACAGTGTTCCAAAGTAGTTGTAGTAAGACCTTATATTGGGGCTTCCCTGGTGGCGCAGTGGTTGAGAGCCCGCCTGCTGATGCAGGGGACACGGGTTCGTGTCCCAGTCCGGGAAGATCCCACATGCCGTGGAGCGGCTGGGCCCGTGAGCCATGGCCGCTGAGCCTGCGCGTCCGGAGCCTGTGCTCCGCAACGGGAGAGGCCACAACAGTGAGAGGCCTGCGTATCGCAAAAAAAAAAAGACCTTATATTGGATGGGTAAGATGGCTTAGGAAATAAAAACTTGCATTTTGCAAGCAGAAACATTTCTCTGACGGACTTCTCTAAAATATTAGTTTGTTTCAATTAAGTCATTGCTGAATACAACTATATGAACACTATAAAAAGAGAAGTTAAGTGCTCGGCAATCAGTTAGGCCAAGCTCAAATCCTAGCTCCAGTTAGTGTTAGATTATCATACAAGCAAATAAACATGTGCTTAGGTTATGGTAAAAAAGTGCACCAAGAAAAGTTTAATTCAAATAATTTTATTTAAATAATTTAACAATGAGGGATCATCATTTTAAGAAATCAGAACTTTGCTGATTTTGCTTATCTTTATTTGATGGTTTGGAAATGATTTTGTTCTGAATTATAGAAGTAGCATCATAATCACTTCGAGACTTGATGATGTAAAGGTTTAGAGACAGGAAATTATGACTCTGATTCTCTCAATCATTCATCTAATAAACATTTACCAAATGTTTATTGAAAAGGACATGCGTCAGCGTTTTATTTTTGACCGTCCAGCATCTGAACTCCTTTACTATATTTAAAAAATCTGCCACTGTGTGTGTCTTGGAAGGAAGGTAAGCCCTAGAGTCAACCATGGAAGCCAAAAAGACCAGATACTTGCTTTGCTATTTAGGAACCAGGCACATAGATTGGTCAATTAGATGCTTTCATGAAGAATTTGACTCTAGAGCTAAAGCTGCAGAGACAGTTTAAAATTCATTCTTACGGCAGTGACATACAGTACCCAGAGGCAGTGTTCCAGCAATGGCATCCAGCATCCTGTGGAGTCAAAGGTATCTTAAACATAAAGGACATTTCTGTGGCATTACTTTGGCTATGGACTAGCCCTGAGGTTGATTAGATGGTTTCCTATTTGTTCTCAGAGTCTGGTTCTCCAGTCTTTCAGTCATTTCTGTAAGCTAACTACTATCTCTCCAATAAATTCTTTTTAACCAAAGTTGATCTCTGTAGTTTGCAAACAAGAATCCCAAAATGGCAAACTTACCATATGCCAGGCTCTGTACCAGGCACTGGGAACACAAAGAGAAATAATTTGTGTATGGCCTTGCCTTACCGGAGTTTAATAGAGAAGGCAGACAAGTAAACAAACAATCACTGTAAGTGATAAGACTATAACAGAAGTAATTACAGAAAGCACAAGAAGGACACACAGTTTGGGCTTCAGGAGTCAGAAAAGAAAGAGTTATCATCTAAATCTTGAAATATGAGTAGGGTAATAGAGGAGAGATGAAAGGGCATTCCAAACAAAAGGAGCAACAAAGAGGCATATGGCCTTTTCTTTGCTCATCACTTCCTTCCTACACAGTATCAAAAGCATAGTTGAAGGATAAAAGTGACAAAAGGCAGACTGATAGATTTGTGGAAGGGGATGAGAAACAGTTACAATTTGTGACCTGCGTGACAATAGTGGCATTTTTGAGCTTGCTACAGGAAAACAACCTCATACTCGAAACACACACACTCACCATCACCACTCCCACCACCGCAAAGCTGGCCACAACTATCTTTTCTTTCCTTCTCACCTATCTCAGTCACTTCTCAGAACAGTCAACTATGGACCTCTGGATTTGGGGTTTTTGGGTTTTTTTGTTTTTTGGGTGGTTGGTTATCTGTGACAGCTGTGGAACAGGAGTCATGAATGGGTGGATAAAGCAATTGAAAAGAGAAGTAAAGGCATTAATCAACTGATCAGAGTAGTGAAGCAAAAAGCATTCTGCCAACTGCTCACACTCCTTTTGCTTAAAGGTAGGTACGACTCTACAGGAGAAAAAAACTGACATAAAGTATTTTACAAAATAATTGTGTGTGTAATTTCAGTACTGACATAGATCATTTTTAGAGACTTATCTTTTAAAATTATACTAGGCTTATGCTATATATTGTTTTCACTGTTTACTTTTATAAAAACTGTGATATTCATAAGTTTTATAAGCCCTTGCATTTTCAGTCATCCACTGTATGGAGTTCTATGCTTGAACAGGAAAAAAATAACCATAAAAGTAAACTAACCAACCAACCACTATTAGAAAAATTTGATAAAGGAGCCTGAAAGCAAATGATCAGTGAAGACTCATTTTCAAAAGTGACATCACAGTTACAAACAAAATGATGAGTATTCTAAAATCTATAATCCTCCTCTGAAAAAAGAAGTATGCACTATCATGTGAAGGACAGATATGAAAAAGTAAGTTTTCATTTTAGCTTCAGTAAATTGAATGATGTAAAATTCACCTCAGTCATACCAAACTCCACACCACCTTCGTAAATTCAGTTCTTTCTGCCAGAATGCCCGTTCAAATGGCCAGCTCCTGTGTAATATTTGAGACATGCTCTTTGAAGCCCTTCCTGATCCCCTTCCCTAGAAGAGATTGTCATTCTCTTTCCTTATACTTTAAGACCATCCTGTACGTATCTCTATTACAATTATCACATTAACACTGTAATCATTTCTTTGAACATCTACTCTTCTCAACTAGATTAGGAATTCTTTGAGAGTAGGCAATGTTACATCTCTAGCTCTGTAAATATGTTTTAGCACAGTCCCTAAAAAAGGAAGGCAGTCAGTAAACGCTTGTTAAATAGAAAATGACATGATGTATTAATAATAATATTAATATAAGATTATTTGTGTTTATGAAATAGCATGATTCAAACTTTAAATTTTATATGCAGAAGCTAAAAAATCAGCTCTTATCTGAAAAAGGGAGATATTTTTATAGCTTTCAGAATAACCACCTATGGACTGGGGATGAAATTAAGTTCTTTACTACTACATAAAGCTAATGAGTGGTCTCCTTTTTATTTCAAAAAAACCTTAATTTTATTTCACGTTATTTAGTATTCCTTTGCAATCACCACCTTTTATGGTATCTATGTAGCCTACCGACATACCTCTCCCCTGAGAGTTGTATGCCCTGTATGCACTCCCCTAACATAGAAATGGGGCCTGAAAAGTTCTCTAAAACCTTGGTTTCATCTGCCATAGCTGACTGGACCAGACATAGACATTTGCCTCAAACTGGATTTTTTCCCAGGGTTTAGCATGGGATCACAGAACCATGAGTGACTTTAAGAATTTAAGAGTTAGAGGACTTGTTTGGCCATGCGCAGTGGTAAAAGAAAACATGCAGAGAGAGAAAAATGATGCAGACAAGTAGGGAGAGGCAGAAGAGATAATGCTGCCCCAGGGTGGGGAGAAAAAGTTGCCTGAGTTACTGATGAGTTTCCAGTTCCTGGTTCCCCTCCCCCTCATGAAGCCTGGTTGTACTTCTAACTTCAAAGTACAGTACTGTGAAATCCCCAGTACCCTTGCCATCAACACTAATTCCCTTTTTTGAGTAAATTAGTTTTAATTTCGTTTCTAATACTCACAAACAAAAGAAATTTGATTTTAAAAACCTCAAAAAAGAAAAGGTCAAGTAGGAATATAAAAATGTCAGTTAACCAGAGGAGGAAAAAAAAACCCTTGTTACATTGGTATCTTCAGGCATTTCTCAGCGTAAGAAAATGAAAAATAGTCACCAACCATAACAGGTTCAAACAACAACCTATAAATCCAACTTCAGCATAGTTGTGAGTCAGTATGAATAAAATTATATTTCAAAGTTCAGGGGAAAAAAGAGAGATTAAAGAATAGGGAGTATCTCAGAGCTTATTAGAACAAATTATCTTATAAAGAGAAATAATACCACTTACTACAATTTTGACCAAAAAGGGGGTGGGAATATGTCTTTTCTCGTTGTAACAGCCAGTCCTATCTAACAAGCCTAAGTATCATTATACCGTTTTCCCCATCCATCTATACGCTTTTCTCATACAAACATGGCACTTCAGAGTCCTCAACTAAAATGCTCAGTGGCAGAAGACAGTGACCTTTAAAAAAAAGGAAGCGTTTTCCAACAGCACAGTCATTCTATGGCATTAGTTTCTAAAAAAAACTGATATATTAGGTTTTCCATTTTTCTTTGAAATTAGTTTATTAGTAAGAAGTTTCCTTTGGCAACTCAGACTTTAAAAAAAAACTAGTTTCTTTAGTATTTTCAAAGGGATAGTGAAGAAGAATGAATATTGATAACTTCTGTTCAAAATAAACGTTTATAAGAAAAACTGACTAGTTTCACATAATCAAGATTTAGCAAGACTGGGAAAATCTACAAATGTAACAGCAAGTTCAGAGACAAAAACAAACAAACCAAAACAAACAGTACTTCTATTAAATTTGCCAAGATTATATAGACAGTTCTGGTGTTCAGAAAAAAATGAGACGTTAAAGTAAAAGGAAAGGCTTATGAAAAATTGAACAGTGATTGCCATAAAAAAGATTTTAAGTAAACAAGTCCCAATTATTTACAATAATGGAAGAAGGCAGAGGCATCAATCATTTTTAATGACTTATATTGCCTCCAGATTGTGTTTACTGAAATTACATTTGATTATGAGTGTCCAATATTTTCAGAATTTATTTTAAGCCAAGGAGTGAAGGGATAATGTGCAGGTTTGACTCTGAAGTGGGAATATTTCCAGTTTCCCCATTCTACCCCGTTGTTCAATCTTTCTCTGCAACATACTTCAGTTTATCTCCCAAATTAATAAAAAGCACAATATCAGCAGAGCTATCACCCTCACACCTTAATCCATAATAGGAAAGGCTGGTTAATGCTACAGGATAGGCTATATGAAGACTAAGCATAAATAAAGGGCATTCCTAGAGTTTAAACAGTTATTAATAAGAAAAGTGTGCAGGAATTTAAAAAATTAAGTAGAACAATTAAGAAATGCTAATCATCACTAATGCCAATTTCAAATTTGTGACAGAACACCAAATGCTGGAGCTGCAAGAAAGACTAATGGTTAGCTCGCCAAGACATTCTCAAAAGCTAGGAATTTGTCTTTCATTTTAAAACCCAGGATTAGTTGGTTTGTTTATTCATTCCCTAATTCTAGGACAGTGGGGGGACTCGAATACATTAATTAAAACATTCTAAAGGGGCTTCCCTGGTGGCGCAGTGGTTGGGAGTCCGCCTGCCGATGCAGGGGACGCGGGTTCGTGCCCCGGTCTGGGAGGATCCCACATGCCGCGGAGCGGCTGGGCCCGTGAGCCATGGCCGCTGAGCCTGCGCGTCCGGAGCCTGTGCTCCGCAGCGGGAGAGGCCACAGCAGTGAGAGGCCCGCGTACCGCAGAAAAAAAAAAAAAAAAAAAAAAAAAACATTCTAAGGGCAGCAATGGCTATAACACATTATTTACTGAACACTAAGTAAATTTAAGCTTCACAACAATCTTATGAAGACATCATTATCTTCATTTTACAAAGGAAGAAACTGAGGTACAGGGAGAGAGCACAGATAGTCAAAGAGCAAAGTCAGGTTTGCTAATCCCAGACAGTTTGGGTCCAGAGCAACTACTCTATACTGCCTCTCCAATACTAAAATAATTCATTCAACAAATTCTTAACTGAGTATCTTCTCTTGTGCCAGACACTGTTCTAGTTGCTTGAGACATAACATAGTTACTAACAGATTATTTCAGAAGGAACTTGACAATCCAGACAAGAGTATGGGTCTGACAACCCACAAAATGGGAGAAAAAATTTGCAAACGAAGCAACCGACAAGGGATTAATCTGCAAAATATACAAACAGCTCATGCAGCTCTATGTCAAAAAACCAAACAACCCAATCAAAAAATGGGCAGAAGATCTAAATAGACATTTCTCCAAAGACAACACACAGATGGCCAAAAAGCACGTGAAAAGATGCTCACATTGCTAATTATCAGAGAAATGCAAATCAGAAACGAAGACCCAACCCAGCCATAAATAAATAAATAATTTAAAAAAAAAAAAAAAGATACATGCACCCCAATGTTCATAGCAGCACTATTTACAATAGCTAAGATATGGAAGCAACCTAAATGTCCATTGACAGATGAATAGGATAAAGAATATGTACTACTTATATACAATGGAATACTACTCAGCCATATAAAAAGAATTGAAATAATGCCATTTGCAGCAACATGGATGGACCTAGAGATTATCATGCTAAGTGAAGTCAGACAGAGAAAGACAAATATCATATGATATCACTTATATGTGGAATCTAAAACAAATGATACAAATGAACTTATTTACAAAAGAGAAACAGAGTCACAGATATAGAAAATAAACTTATGGTTACCAGGGGGGAAAGGGGGGGAAGGGATAAATTGGGAGATTGGGATTGACATATACACACTACTATATATAAAATACATAACTTGGACTTCCCTGGTGGCACAGTGGTTAAGAATCCACCTGCCAATGCAGGGGACACAGGTTCCATCCCTGGTCCAAGAAGATCCCACATGCTGTGGAGCAGCTAAGCCCATGAGCCATGACTACTGAGCCTGTGCTCTAGGGCCCGCATGCCGCAACTACTGAAGCCCGTGTGCCTAGAGCCCGAGCTCCGCAACAAGAGAAGCCACCGCAATGAGAAGCCCATGCACCGCAATGAAGAGTAGCCCTCGCTTGCCACAACTAGAGAATGCCACGCGCAGCAATGAAGACCCAACGCAGCCAAAAATAAATTTTAAAATATATTTTTAATAAAAATAAAATAGATAACTAATAAGGACTACTGTATAGCACAGGGAACTCTACACTCAATATTCTGTGATGACCTATGTGGGAAAAGAATCTAAAGAAGAGTGGATATATGTATAACTGATTCACTTTGCTGTACAGCAGAAACGAATACAACATTGTAAATCAACTATACTCCAATAAAAATTTTTAAAAAAAGTATGGGTTTGAAAAGGCTTTCTGGAGGAGATAAAGCCTATGCTGAGTCTTAAAAGATGCAAAGGAGTTAGGCAAAAAGAAAAGGGAAGAAGAAAATGAAGTCATTCCAAGGAGATGGACTACATAAGCAATGGTCAACAGTTCAGAACTAGCATGTACATTCAAGGAATCTTCAAAAAGTAGTTTTTTATGGCTAGAGTGGAAAATGGAAAGCAGAAATTATGAGTTAAGATAGAGAACCAGTCCCAAATCATGATGAGGCTTAATGACCTGGTAAAGAGTTCAGACTTTATTCAGTTGACAATGGGGTGTTAAAGAAGAATTTTCTAACTGTGTTTTAGACTTACCAGTCCAGCAATTCTGATGTGAATATTACAGAGATAAAAATGAAGACAGGCGGCTTCCCTGGTGGCGCAGTGGTTGAGAGTCCGCCTGCCGATGCAGGGGACATGGGTTCGTGCCCCAGTCCAGGAGGATCCCGCATGCCGTGCGGCTCGGCCCATGAGCCATGGCTGCTGAGCCTGCGCGTCCGGAGCCTGTGCTCCGCAACGGGAGAGGCCACAGCAGTGAGAGGCCCGCGTACCACAAAAAAAAAAAAAAAAAAAAAAAAAAAAAAAATGAAGACAGGAAAACCAGTGAGAAGGTAAGGAAGTAGTTCCTAATAAGGCAGTGGCTGAAACAGGGATACTAGGGAAATGATCGATTCAAAAAATATTCAGGTGGCAAAATCAGCAGAATGAATAGCAAATGAATGTATGTGAGGAGAGAGAAAGAGGGAGGAAACATGAAAGACTCCAAAGTTCCTTGAATGATGAAGTCAATCGTCCAGATGTCTTTGAAAAACAATAAATCAAAGAAAAACTTTAGATAGGTAAATAAGTTCAATTTGGACAAACGGAGTTTAAAGTGAAGATACATAAGCAGTTAGATAAGACAATCTCTGATGCTTTGAATACTAATGCTGGAAAAACAGCCTGGTGGGTGATTGGTAGATACACAGTAACTGAAACCACAGGGATAACTAAGACTTGCTTACTGTAAAGGCTGAGAAGGGCAACTGGCTAACCCTGGGACCACCACTTCTTTTGGGACAGGCAGAGGAAGGCAAGCCCTCAAAGGGAATGATCAACACAATGAGAAGCTCCAGGATAAACAGAAGAGGGTGGAAGTCAAGGGGTTGAGTTTCTTGAGAAAATGGCCAATGGTATTATTGTCATTGGTTACTTTAGCAAGAGCAAGTTTAGTGACATAAGAAGTAGAAATTAGGGCTTCCCTGGTGGCGCAGTGGTTGAGAGTCCGCCTGCCGATGCAGGGGACACGG
This sequence comes from Neophocaena asiaeorientalis asiaeorientalis, assembly GCF_003031525.2. NCBI lineage: Eukaryota > Metazoa > Chordata > Mammalia > Artiodactyla > Phocoenidae > Neophocaena > Neophocaena asiaeorientalis. The sequence goes on along the minus strand of NW_020185332.1, from coordinate 1,318,021 downwards.
GTTCGTGCCCCGGTCTGGTAAGATCCCACATGCCGCGGAGCAACTAGGCCCGTGAGCCATGGCCGCTGAGCCTGCGCATCCGGAGCCTGTGCTCCACAATGGGAGAGGCCACACAGTGAGAGGCCCGCGTACCGCAAACAAACAAACAAACAAAAAGGAAGTAGAAATTAGACTGCAGTGGGATAAAGAGTAAATGGGAGAGAAAAGACGTAATTTCAGCCAATGCAGATCACCATATCAATTTTCTCATCTATAAAATTGAGGTAATGGGTTATTTTGAGCACTAAATGACTTACTACATGTAACCTCACCTGTAAGTAACGCTACAGGCCCTCATGCTCACTGCACGTAGCCACACTGGGTGTATTTCTGTTCTTATCTCAAACTCCTTTTCATGGGAAGGCTTTGCATTTGATATTCTCCCATAAGAATCACTCTTTCCTCAGCTCTTCACATAACTGGCTCTTTCTCATCTGTCAAATATCATCTCCTAAGAGAGGACTTCCCTAAGAAGTACCCTAAGGACCCTCTCAGTCATTCTCTCACATCATTGTGTTTTACTTCCTCTGTAACTCTTACAACGCTTTGAACATTTCTTATTTAGAGGTAATATAGCAAAGTGATTGAGAGTGTAGGCTCCACAATCAGACTGGCTTACATACGAATTCCAGCTCTGCCATTTACTAGCTACGTGACTGTGGTCAAGTTGCTAAATCTCTCAGTGTCTTAATTTCCTCATCTTTAAAAGGGGCAAAATAATAAAGTACTTACCTCACAGACTTCTTGAGGGAATTAAATGAGTTAATCCATATAAAATTACTATAAGAATACAGGTAAATTCTGAGCACTCAAATATTATTATATATTTGTTTACTTGCAAGGATCTTAATGCTCCACTGAACAGCATTTCTCAAAATGTACTATGAAAAATATCTGAAGCTAGAATAACTCTAAGTCCAAATCATAAATATATCAACCAATAACCAAATGACAGAGTACTATTCTGACTAAACCTCAGGAAGTTTTACTTTCAGAAAAGGGATTTTTTTTTTGGCCACGAAAGTCAGAGAGAAAGAAAACCATACAGAGCTAAGGCTCTGTAATTAGTAAGGGAAATTTTTTTGATAAGTTTTATATATATAATTACTTGTAATTTAGACCAGCCTATAAGAAGTAAAATTAAAATATGGAGGACAGAGAAAAAAAGGTTCTGAAAGGTCCTGACCTAAGTAACTTTGGAAAATAGTGTTTTGACTGGGAACTCTAAACGACAAAAGGATTTAAAAAAAAGATAAAACTTCTCTAGTTGTTAAAGTCATTTCTCACCAGGATATGGTTAACAATTATGAAACTGTGCATGTATAATGAGACTGAACAAACAAGTAAGTGGACTGCGGATGATGAGAACCAGGTTTCTCATTTCTGGAGAGTAAGGTTACAGATAAGCATGGGGGTAAGGATAGAATGAACCATGTGGTACTGAAGCAGAGTCAAAGATATCAGTATGAACTCATGTTTAGCTTCATTTAGATTCAGATGGACATATAGGTAAAAAAAAGTTATATATCTGTGTACATGTGTTAGTATACATACATATATTTCCTAGGTCTGTACACTGAGGTCTAAAAGCAATGATATCCCAACAGCAATGAGCATACTCAGTGCCCAAATCTTGGTTTCTAATATCCTTCTCTAATAAAAGTAACCAGGGATCCTTGAAGAAATGGTTGATTATAGGGCTGGGGCAGGGAATATAAAAGATTAGCCTGGAGCATCTTGTAGTGCCAGAAAGTATGGAAGTGCTCAAAAAAACAAAACAATGGTTTATGTCCTGTTGGTCACAGGAACCAACCTGAAAGAGGTGGAACAACTTGAGCAACAAAATAAGGTAGTATAGGAGTATAACCCAAATTTAGAAATAAATATACGTAAGTCCATATTGATATAAATGATTAAATAAATAAATGGGGGAGAAAAGGAAAATCTCCCTTAAAGAAGAATCCCAAGTAATTTTGTAGATACTCACCCGTCAAGGAGTTAGAGCTTAACTTCCTACCCACTGAATATGGTCTGCACTTAGTAACTTATTTCCAAAACGCAGCATATAGGAAAACTTTACAGTAGAGAAACCTGGCAAACACTACCTCAGCCAGGTGATCAAGGTTAAAAATATCAGTGATAAGTCATATTGATGGTATGTACCCTTGATATGATATAATGAGAACAGCATTTTATCTCTGCAGTCATCCTCCCCAAAACCCATAACCCTAGTCTAACTATGAGAAGAACATCAGACAAACCCAAATTGAAGGACATGCTACAAAATCTCTGACCCATACTCCTCAAAACTGTCAAGGTCATCAAAAACAAGGAAAATCTGAAAAGCTGTCACAGACCAGAGGAGCCAAAGGAAACATAATGACTAAATGTAGTGTGGTATTCTGGATGGAATCCTGGAACTGAAAAAGGACATTAGGTGAAAACTAATGAAATCTGAATAAAGTATGGACTTTAGTTAATAGTAATGTTCCAGTGTTGGTTCCTTAGTTGTGACAAATGTAAAACAGAAGTGTCGGATATTAGCAATAGGGGAAACTGGGTGCAGGGGATGTGGTAACTCCCTGAAACTTTTCTGTAAATGTAAAACTATCCTAAAATTAAAAGTTCATTTAAATAAATTAATAATAATAATAACAATAGCAGGGAAGTTATTGCCTTAACCAGACTGACTTTAGTCCTTTAAGTCGTGTATAGAGGGTTGGACAAAAACAGAAACAGTTAGTACTATGCAAAACAATCTCAACACTGATGAACAATTTATAATACTGTATATGTAAGTGCCTAAAGTCATTTCATATGTGCATATTTTTATTCCTTAGTTGATAAGAACTTTAGGAGCAGAAAACTCTCCTCTAAGCAGGAAGCCACTCAAATTTTAGACTAAAACAAAACTGTGGTACTAATTATTATTAATAAAAATTCCACCTGGTTTTTGAAGTCCACAAAATTGAAGTAGTTTTAGTTAAAATATATCCACAGTACATTACTGAAACATTTTCTCATAGTTTCAGAGGGAGAGAAATATAACTATACATATTTTAAGAAAATACATTGGGAAGTTCACTAATAACAATATACTATAATGTAAAATTCACAATAACTTGGGTCCATAATGGTCACTGTTCAAGAGATTTGTAAACTCCAAAAATAAAAAGAACACTTCACTAACGTTTGTAACTATCTTGAACATATTTAAAAACCAAAAAACCTATTACAAAAAAGTCTAACAGAAAATGTGTAAAGGATATAGGTAAATCACTGAAGAGTTAACCAAAAATGCCCATATAATGCCGCGGAGCAACTAAGCCCGTGTGCCCCAACTACTGAGCCTGTGCTCAAGAGTCCCCAAGCCACAAATACTGAGCCCACGGGCCTAGAGACCGTGCTCCGCAACAAGAGAGGCCACCTCAATAAGAAGACCACGCACCGCAATGAAGAGTAGCCCCCGCTCACTGCAACTAGAGAAAGCCCACGTGCAGCAACAAAGACCCAAAAGCAGCCAAAAAAAAAAAAAAAAAAAAGCCCATACATAAGAAAATATGAAGGGAAATAAAAATAGAACACAAATGAAATGCCATTTCAGATGGCAATCAGATTGGAAAAATCCAAGAGTCTGACAACACCAACTGCTGGTAAAGATACGGAGAAATAGAAATTGTTTGTCAGTATCCTATAAACACCCTGTAAAGGGGAAAAAGCATATACCCTAAGACCCAACAATTTGACAATCAGGTATATGACCTGGAGAAACTCTGGCATGTTGCTTGAGGAGATGCAAGGATTTCATGAGGCACTATTTATAACAGATAAAAATGAAAGCAATCTAAATGCTTATCAATAGAAGAAATGACAAATTGCAATATATTTATTCAATGGAACACTACAAATCAGTAAAAAATGAATGAACTAGATCTATAGTGCCAACAAGAATTGAGGGGAAAAAAAGTAAAATAAAGAAAACAAGTTTCAAAATGTGTATACCATGACATAATCATATTAATAGCTGGTTAAATTTACCAGCACACTTAAAAAAAAAAAAAGTGCCAGGCACAGTTTTAAGCAGCTTATATAAAAAAACTCATTTACTTTTTACAACAACCTTATGTGGCAGACATTTCTATTATCCAGATTTGATAGATGAGGACAATGAGGCACAGAAAAATTTTAAAACATGCCTGAGGTCACAAAACTATTAAGTAACAGAGTCAAGATTCAAACCTAGGGAGTTATGTCTCCAAAGTCCACACTCTTCAAAAGCATCCAAAGCAATGTCATGTACTACTCAAATACATACAATTTATTAAAAGGTAAACTGGAAGGATACACATCAAATTTATCACAACAATTGCCAGGGAGGGGATGTAAGGAGAGAAGGAAAGAGGATGAAATTGGGGAGAACAAAAGGGGCTTTAACTTTATCAGCAATGTTCAAGTAAAATATAAAGTTCTACGCTGCTCTTTTAGAATTCAGTGTGATACCGATGACATATGTGGTTCTTTTATATTAAATGCACATCTCAAGCAAAAATGAAAAAAATGTCAACGTTTTGTATGGTATGTGCATTGTTCACTACTTTTTGTAATTTTCTGTATTTTTTAAACTTTTCAAAAACAAAATGCCTCCTCTGTAAAACAATATTATAACAAAAATAAAAAGAGTGACATCCCTGGTGGCGCAGTGGTTAAGAATCTGCCTGCCAATGCAGGCGACACTAGTTTGAGCCCTGGTCTGGGAAGATCCCACATGCTGCGGAGCAGTTAAGCCCCTGTGCCACAACTACTGCTCCTGCGCTCTAGAGCCCGCAAGCCACAACTACTAAGCCCATGTGCCACAACTACTGAAGCCCACGCACCACAACGAAGAGTAGCCCCTGCTTGCCGCCAACTAGAGAAAGCCCACACAAAGCAATGAAGACCCAACACAGCCAAAAATAAATAAATAAATAATTTTTAAAAAAAATAAAAAAATTTAAGAAATTTCCAATCTCCATATTTCAGGTTTTATTTGGAAATGCAAACAGCTAAACTGTGAGTTTATATATGTATATATACTTTAACATACATATGGAAAATGCATTTTTACAGGGCTCAAAAGAGATATACTAGAAGTATATCAGAAACAGTATCTCTTACTTTACATTTTGATGACTCACTCTTCTCAGGGAAAATGGAAGTATATATAGCACTAGCAAGAAAACTCCCTTGATACCTTTCTACCTCTTTTTTCTGCTGCTTTCTACTTGTTGGTGGTTTTTAAAAGAAGGAAGCAAAAGAAAGTACCAAGAAATTGTCACATACTTTAAAAAATAACAACAGCCATAGATGAACATACATGCAGCCCTTCTGAACTTAAGATTCCCCCACATACAATCAAGTAATGTTCCAAAAATTTATTTGTAAATTGGTTGTCTGGAACTCAGAACATACTTTCCCATAAGTTAAAAGAGGATGTGAGCACCAGGAAAAAGATACTGCCTGAGGTGCTAGGGCATGAGCAGTGGGACAGAAAAAACAGAGTATACAATATGCACTGATGAACCAAGAAGAAAAGAAAGGTTCTCTACCAGAGTTTGAGGTTAGAGACTACATTTCATTCATTCACCTTTGTATACTCAGTGACTAGCAAAGTACCTGGCACCTCATAAACATTCACAAACTGCTGACTGATGAGGTAATGAGGAAAAGACTTAAGTCAAGCAGTCCATCAATAGGTGGCACTGGCAACACAGAACAGTTAGGGTGTAAGACACAAACAGAAAAGAAGTTGGAGAGTAACGATGTGCATTAATAGGAGCATCCACATATGGAAAATTATTACCAGGCTGGTGCTGGTAGCTAGGAGAATGCCTTCACCTGTATTATTGGCTGTTTCCATTATTGTGTATATTGCATAATCACCGTATTTTCAGTTAGTTTGGCTAAAAATGAATCATAAGGTAGTTTCTCTGTTGGGGCGGTGGTTATGTGGGATTTTCAGGATTTTCTCCTCTAACTCTTGAAAATATTTTAATGTCATTTTAGTGATTATTAGAGTAATACTATTCAGAAGACAGAACAAAGTACAAACACTAAAATAGAAGTTACCTATAATCCTATCATCCAGAGATAATGTCTTTTAATATTTTATGTACTTCCTGCCAATCATTTTGCCATATATGTGATATATTGTAAGTAATAACATAGTAATTCCTTATATTCTGATTTTTATCTCAAGATTATATTGTGCTTTCTCATGTTAGTAAATATTTTTTAAAATGACTTTTAATAACTGCATTTACCACATAGATTAACCATCATTAATTTCACTAATCCTCTATTATATGGCATTTTAACTATTACAAATTTTTCACTTTTATAGTAACAACTATATAAATTAATCCTTTCTTATGTATAAAGTTCTACACTATTGTAGAATTCAAAGTGGTAATTATGATACACAGTAATAAATAATAAAGTAATAATAAGTAATAAAGCATGGAGTGTTTGACTTCCCCCAACCCACAAATTCTACTGAGCAATAATCAGTAGGACACTGAACAAACAAACAAGAAAGGAAGAAATTTTATCAAGTTTTCTTCATTCTCTTCTTCTACACCTTGTAGGAAGGAGGAAAAAGTCCTGAAAGGTAAGTCTCTGATATCAGAGAGGACAAGAACAGCAAGCCAATCTTCCTGCTACAGCCACTTCTGTTTTCCACTTAGAATAAGGAGCCATCAATTTAAATAGGAATAAACAAGATTTATAATATATCAAACATCTCTGTTTGTATTGGTGCTTAAATCTAGGTTTTCATAGTAAGTAGACTGCTTAGAAAAATTCTGCAAACAGAAAAGATAATGTAACTAATATATCACTCAGTGAGAACACAGTTTTCTTTTACAATTCCTCCATGATTTTTATTATTTTTTGAATGAATTAGAAAATGTCATGTACTCTATTTCTTCCTTCTTATAGCCTCCCAACTATTCCAAATTTTATTCAAGCTGCCACAAATAGGTCAACAGCTCCAGGAGCTTAAGAATCAATAACTATTTAAGCCAGTGGTAATTCATGTGGAAAAGTTCAGAACAAATCAGCATCAGCTTCCTGGCTCTCTTGCACAATCAGAAAATTTATATCGCTTCACCAATTTTCAAAAGTGTAAATTTGTGTACATAAATTTAAAACTCAGGCCAAATTTTACTTACATTTATTCCCAGTACTGGGCTGCTGTCAAGATCAATTACATTCTTATAAAACCCACAATGAAGTTAAGTCTATGTTTAATCATTCAGAAAAAGAAAATTATGTAACATATAGTATGTACAATAATGACGATGATGATAATATACACTATTCTGGACTCCTACTGAGAGCTGCAGTTCAAAGGGAGAATGTGAAAATGAGGTAGAAGTTACCAAAAATGTTTAATTTTGGCCAAAACAAAACAAAGTTCCCGTAAAAGCGGCCAAATACAATCTTTTGTTTCATTATAAATTCAAACGGGGTTCAAATAGCTCAGAAATTATGTATACTTAGGTTTTCAAAGGCTGAAATCCCAGTATCTACTCTAGACATAAAACTGTACAACTTGCCCCAAGAGTCCTTACTTATTACCCAATCTTAGGTCCCCCGGGGACTACTTTTTACAATAATCTCAAATGTACTACAATAGATTAGTGTAACCTGGGTTACGCTGTTTACAGGTGTCTCCGCCTCCTTCCCCCAAGAGGAGAGAAGAGGTAGACTAGGGCAAGCAGAAAATAGAAAGAGACCATATACACCAAACAACAGCTTGTAATCTTGTAAAATTGCTTCTTTTAAACTTGGACTATTATTTTCATTAACGGATAATATTTTAAAGAATAACATATTCACGTAGTAATACAATTTCTGCCCTCACGGGTCTCTAGCTAGCTGACACGCGTTTTCTCCTCAGATAAATACATGCCTGTTGACTGATGCCTATCCTGCTGCTGCAAACAAAAAATAACTGTCCTATAAGACAAAAACCCTTCTCTAAGGCTCCAGGCGTAACCATACGTTTGAATTAAAAGCACACTGGAACAATAACAAAAATCTTCCAGCACATCTGTCAATTAAAAGTACGATAACGAAACGCTGTCGCTGCGACCCAGTTCTAGGTCACAAGCTTCCCCCCCACCCAAGAAAGCGGTAAACTTCAAAGGGAACAGTGGCTACCAGTAATTGTTTACCCTCTCCCGCCCCCGCCCCCCCAAAAAAGACTGGGAAAAAAACCCAAACTGGACAAGTTGGACGTTTAGCAGGTTCACGCTGGTCGGAGTAGGCTAGGCAGACCTCTGGGAGGAAAATTGGGCCTCTGGGGGCCAGCCAGGATCCAGCTGCCGCCTGTTTAAAACAGCGAGCAGGTGGGATTCCGGGAGGCCACCTCCGTCTTACGTAACGGGCTTGTCAAAATCCCAGCTCCAGGACCTCCCCTTTCACCGCCCCCCCCCCCACCCCCAGCTCCCAACAAGAGCCCCAGGCCAGCCCGGAATAGAAAATCCGGAATGAAAACACAGGAGTCCCCCCAGCATCCGACGCAGAGGCGCGGGTGCTACACTCAGCACCGCCGCGCCATCCGGAGCAGACCCAGCTCTCGGAGGACAGCCAGGCTCCGAGAAATCCCCGGGCGGAGGTCGCGGCCATCCACGCCACATCTCCGAGTCCAGCCGGCCCCACTCCCGTGCCCGCGGCTGACACCGCTCCGGGCAGTGACAGCTCCACATGCCACCGCTGTCCGCGCTGCCGCCCCCACACTCACCTCACCGCTGGCTCCCTCGCGAGCAGCTGGTCGAGCTTGGAGAGCGGTGCCGCGTCCACTCACCAGCGGCGTCGGGACACGAGAGGCTGAATGCCGCGGGGCTCAGAACCCGCTTAGCTCATTCCCAGCCCGGCGCTCCGCCCTGCGCGGCACCCCCGCCCGCCCAGGCCTGCCGTCTCAGTCAGACGGGACTCCCCCTCCCCTCGCGGCCGCCGCTGCCTCCGCCTCCTCTGGTTCCAGCCGCCGCGGCCGCCGCCGCTGCGACCGGCGCCATCTTGACAGTGACGGAGTGGGCGGAGGCGGGGATCGCGGCCTGTGAGCGCCAATAGAGGGCCAGTCCCTTGCCCGAGGGGGCAGGACAGGGACAGGTTGAGGGTCGCGGGGTCCTAGCGCCCGATACTGCTATAGGCGTAGAAGGTGGGCGGAGCTGAGGGGCGTTCTCTCTTGTCGCGCGGTAGAGTTGGGGAAGTGCGCCTTGGTTCCCCTTCGCGTTGGGAGATCCGGACCCCTAGGCGAGCGTGGGCGGCATACACCTTCCCTTCCCCTTTCACTACCCCGAGGGTCAGGGATCCGTCATGGGCCAACTGACTTGTTTCCTCGTTCCTCCCCAGCCGTCCCAGGAGTCCTGACATTGGCTAGCCAGAGCTCGTCGCGTCTGCCTGAAAGGCCGCTCCTCTACCAAGAGCGCTCAGATTCCCCAAGAAACCCCCTGAGGGGTTAGCAACCACCTCTAGTAAGTTTCGGTCCCAAGACACTGAAGGTCAGGTAAAATGGGGAATTCAGGAGGGTTCTCTGCAAAGTACGTTGATAAAACACCTATTGTTGACTGAAGGGGTGTAGATTACATTGGATTAATGGGATATGGCCTACTTACACCTGGCTGTGGTTCCACCATCAGTGGCTGTTGGCAAGTTGCCTCTGAAAAATGAGGATAATAAAGGCTGATTACTGCTACAGGGTTGCTTTGAAGGTTAAATGCTGTAGTATATGTGAAGTGCTTAGCATAGTACCTGAAAGTACTCAGTGAATGTTAGATATTATTACATGGACAAATGAAGGAAGAAATAGGACCCTAAAAGGTTTCAAGTCAACTCTCCTAAATTGTGCAGAATAGGCTTTAATCCCTTGTACTAACCAGGTTTACAGCTCTATTTCCTATCTCCACTTCTTTCATTGTATTCAGTCAGTCAGTCAACAAACATTCACCGAAACTCAAACAGACACTGAGGGGACACACTGGTGAGGGAAACAGAAAAGGTCTGCCTTCATGGAGCTGACAGTCTAGTGGGAAAAAGAGGGACAAAAGTACTTCATCACATTTTGAAGGAAACATGCTATAAATGTTATGAACAGAAATCTGGGAGAGCAAATACCAGGATAGCTTAAAAAAAACCAGAGTGGTCAAGAAAGGCCCATCTGAGGGATGAGAAGGAGCCAGTAGAGAAAGGAACCAGCCAGTAGAGAAATGCCCTGGGGAATTGTTTAAGGCAGAGGAAACAGCTGTGCAAAGGACCTGTGGTAAAAGGGAACTTGGCTGTTGGAACTAAGTGCTGGAGAATCCATGGTGCTGGGGAATCCATGGTGCAAGGAGGATCCTACCCTGAGAATGGAGAGGTGAGTGTGTAAGCAAGTGAGGGCCCATTCCCCCAGGCCCTAAGAAGACATAAAAACAAGATTGGGTTTTATTGTAATTGCTGCTGAAAGCTATTGAAGAGTAAGGGATGCCTGTTAGAGCAGGGAATTGGGAACAGTGATGTTTGGGGTATGACATCATATCTATATTTCAGGCAATATATGGGCCAAAGAACTGGATTAACGGTAAAACAAAACAAAACAAACCTGGAGTTGAGCCTCTTCAACACTAAATTGTTCAAATTATATGTTCTGATCTTCAATTTCCTTATTGATAAAAAAAAGTGAGCATCGCATAAGACTATACAGAAAAATGCTACTTTCACTGAAAATTATTAAATAATGTAATTTCTTACTAAATGTTTTGTATGTCATGTACAGTTGCCTAATCAGTGCTATTTGATAAGTACATTTACTGGTTTATTTAACTGATTACAAGTAGTAATCCAAATCGGTGATTTTCTTACTCATTTTTGCACAGAGTGCTACTAAAGAAAAGAATATGAACTGTTATAAATGTGTAGTTTACTGATGCTGTAGTTCCAAATGTGTTAACTGCTTAGCTCTGCACTTTCTCATGAAGTTTGATATCAAGCCATGAATTTTTAAAAAACATTTTCATTGTGGTAAAATATACAAAACATAATATTTACCATTTTAACTATTTTCAAGTGTACAGTTCAGTGGCATTAAGTACATTGTTGTGTAACCATCACTACTGCCCATTTCTAGAACTTTTTCATCATCCCAAACTGAAACTCTGGACCCAGTAAATTATAACTCCTATTCTACTTTCTAAGTCATGTATCTTTTTTTTCTTAACATCTTTATTGGAGTATACTTGCTTTACAATGGTGTGTTAGTTTCTGCCGTATAACAAAGTGAATCAGCTATACGTATACATATATCCCCATATCTAAGACATGTGTCTTTGAAAGGTATCTGGTGAGTTCCCCCCAACACCCAAAAAAACCACAAAATGGCAGTGGCCTTGGTGATCAGTAGGATTGTTTGCTCCCATTGAAGGGTTTAATGGACCATATAAGTTTATTATGATGATTATTTTTCTTTGGCCTCGCCCCACGACTTGTGGGATCTTAATTTCCCAACCAGGGATTGAACCCTGGCCCATGGCAGTGAAAGTGCCAAGTCTTAAACACTGGACCACGGGGGAATTCCCCCATGTAAGTTTAGAAACCACCACCCAATAAATAAGAGGAAGAAATAAGTGTAAGTTTTTAGCTCAGATGGCTAACACATCATACTACTAATGAGGAATACTAATATAGGATCAGTTAATTTTTAGCACTGAAAAACTGTTCCGTGACCGTAAAATGTGCTCTGTAGTCTTGTAAATGTGTGCTCCAAGATGACCCAAACAACCTGCCCCTCTATGTATAACTACTCTAAATGCGTATATTTTTAATGCTGTTAATTTTCATTAAAAAATAAGTGATTCCAGCTCTGGGTAAATTTAATTTTAAGAAGTACTCTTCTGTGAAGAATGGATTAGAAAAGGGCAAGAGAGGAGGAAGCCTATTTTTGCCACATTTCAGATAACCCAGCATTCCATAAAGTTATAAAGTTCAAAAGATCAAGATCTTGGCCTGAAAATACTGAGTCGACCACTTTTTTTGTATTTTTAAGCACATCCTACATGCAGCATTTTAACTCCACTAAACAAAAAGTTAAATCTATTTTCCAGGCCAGACCCTTCCTCCCTGCTGCCCATTATCATTCACAGTGTTCTTATCCCCAAAGTGAGGATATGGCTGTAGGCCAATCAGTGATTACAAGCAAGAGGTTATAGCATAAATGCTCAAGAGGGAACTTTTGGGGATGATGAATATCAAGATTACTATCCAGATTGTAGTGATGGTTTCACAGATGTGTACATACATCAAGCTTATCAAGTTGCACACTTTAAACGTGTAGTCCAGTGTATGTCAATTATTTCGCAATAAAGCTGTAAAAAAAAATTAGAAGTCCAATTGGGAACCTCCCATTCTTTCCCCATTGGACACAGATTTAGCCTTTTATTGGGTTTAATTGTTGTGAGATCTATTGGGTCAGTTCCTCTTCGAGGAGTAGCTTGGTGTATCAAACATTTGACTAGCAACAAAAAGCACTCTTTTAACTGGCAAACGAACTCACATATTTTCATGTACATTACAGAATACCAATTAAAATACTATAGACATATAATTGCAAGCATAGTTTACAGAATGGAATTCTAAAAAGTTTCAAAAGTTGAAAAGTTTTGAAGTGTTTTTTTTCTTAATCAAAGATAATACTTTCTGAAAGAACATACTAAAAAGCAGTAGAAAAACAATAAGCAGTATTTGACTGCATATTCAGGAAATGCTTCTAAGTACCTCACCGCCCTTAACAGTCATATAAGGAGTCCTTTCAGCATATGTCACTATAGTCACAGTTAAACAAACTTGAACGCTAAATGTGATTTGGTCAAGGGAGTCTAACAATGCGGTCATGGCCAGATGGAAAAGTGTGGCCTAGAAATTTGGGCCCCATGCCATTTCTGAAATTATGTCATCTCTTACACCTGGAACTCTATCTGGCTATTTCTTAGAAATTAGTTTTAAATGCTGTGGTTTGAACAATGCATGAAGGAAAACTATGAAACCAGTAACAGTTTAAAGCACTGGGAGCTCAAGCTGTTGTACCACCTAATCCTCTCCACCTGTTAAATCTATTCAGCTTAATTGCTAGACCAGAAGTTTTTTATGTCTTTAAAGTTACCCATGTCTTGGGAAGAGTATTCTATAAAGCTGTTCTTGATATCTATCCCTTGTGGCTTCCTTATGGGTAAGAAAGCCTTCCACTAGGAATTTATGGTCTTTTAGAAAATCTTTGGATGTGTCCCAAAGCAGAACACACAGTACCAAATTCTATTCATTGTGAGAAAGTGTTAGAATGACATTCCAGTATATTTAATCTACAAACTAAAATTTATTGGCAATGTTGTCAGATTATCATTTTATTTCTTATAAACACAAACCTGATGACATACTTTTCGAAGAGAAATTATCTGAACAACTTGCAAAAATAATAGTGAGAAATGTCATGTTACAAATAACAAATTCAAAACCTGACACTTGAGAGGAGTGTCCAGGGACAGGAGGGCTGCAGCAGTCTGAGCCACTGTTCTCTCTACCCTCTTGGTGGCTGAGGAGTCATATCTTTGAGTCAGCACTTTTTCACAAATTGGAAAATTATCACTTCTCACCATCTTCCTCAAGTTAATGCTTTTACCTCTCTCAACAATTCCTTCTAAATTCAACTTTTAGTTTTTAAATGATCTGCAAAAGAAAGTTATTTTTCTATAGAGTATCTTAGCTATCATTGTCCACAGTCAAGTATTTTCAGAACGTTTAACAAATTCACTTCTGTCAGCATTTAAACACAAAGCACTATGCAGGACACAGAAGGAAACGAAGGTAGATAAGCGCATATTAGAGGCACAAAGTATGTTCCCAGGCCATGTAACTTTAATAAAAATCAAACTATGAGAAGTTCTGCACTAAAAGTTTAAACTCATTGCTCTTGGAGCTTAGGGAAGTTGAGTGATTAATTCTGAGTATGGGGATTGAAGGTGTTGAATAGATGACATTTGAACCAATCCAGAGAGAACTTAGACTTTCTATGCCTTAGACTTTGATGCCCATGTGAGGGCATCATTGTTTGGGATGTGAGGGTGGGAGTGATACAAAATAGGAAAAGCTTTTGTTTTTTCTCTGAATCTTTATAACAGATGTATTAGAATTGTTCTCAACAAATGAAAGAAATGCTCAAAAATTGTTCCAGCACTTTGACTCTCTTTGGGAGTAGCCAAAGGTTCAAATAATTTGGAAGGATGATTGGATATCTGTGCTGACTTACAGGAAATATGAGTCAGCTCTTCTCACGTACTCAGCACTGTTGTTACAGCTAGGATATTTCGGAAACACGAAGCTGAACAAATCAGACACTGTAAGTCTTTTCTTTTTATTGATTGGCCCAGGCATGTATCCTGCAAGGGTAGAGAACAGGGATGACTTTCTCTTTTTTTCTAACGTCTTTATTGGAGTATAATTGCTTTACAATGGTGTGTTAGTTTCTGCTTTATAACAAAGTGAGTCAGCTATACATATACACATATCCCCATGCCCTTCTTATTGTCAAGGCTTAAGGAACCCTGCCAGCAAGGGGAGACCCTGCAATTGTATTTCTGTTTTCTTTATAATCCCTCGGACTAGGAGACAAACACATCTTTAGTCTGCACGTCTCTTCTACGCTTCAGGATTGTATATTCAATTGCCTCCAGACATCTCACTCCCAAGTGCGCCTGAAACTCAACATTTTCAAAGGTAAACTCACTATTTGACCCCAAACCTGTTTCTCCTATATTCTCTAATTTTTTGAATAGTATTTACTATGCAGTAGTCACAGAAGTCAACACCTGTGAGTAATCAACTCATCTTTTTTCTGCTTATTCCTTAACAATCATCAAAACCAGTTGATAACCACCTCCTTAACATCAAGCATATCCCTCCTCACCTCTCTATCTCCATTCCTACTGACCCAGTTCAAACCCACATCTAGGAGATTGGATTCCCAATCTCCTGTCTTTTCTTCTTTATCCATCCCTCCCTTTGTTGCCAGGCTGATCTTTCTAAAGAAGAAATATCATTTGTTCCAGAGGTAGTTTGAGGTTGCTAGCTTCCTCTTTTCCTTTCTTTCTATTCTTGGTGGAAAAGTTCATCAGTGTCCAGTCTTGATGTTACCTAAGAGAAACAGGGCATTAGGGCCTATTCCTTGTTCTCCCTGTCCCCTCTCCAGTATGTTGAAGACAGCCTCTCATATGGAACACTTTCAGACTCATGACAGGAGGCTCTTAATGGAGAGAAAGCATTTAAGCCTCTACTGTCCATAAGCACACGTGTGCATACAGACAAAGAGATGGATTGGTTAGTTATATCAAGATAGTTGTATTAAGGGCAAAGTTAATCCAGAAGGGAAAAACTCTCGCAACTAGTTTATTCAGGATTTGGAGAATAATAGACTTTTAGTGATAAAGATTTAAATTAGAAACAAAGATCTCCAGAACCACTCCTAAGATCTCCAGAACCACTCCTAGGCCCTTTAATGTCAATATCACTTAACTATCTCCTAGAAACAGATATCCTTCCTCTACATTCTTGGCTAATAAGCCTGCAAGTTTTCATATTTGATTGTAACTATCTTAACCACATTTGAAATTTAATAAACATCAGCTTATTAATTTAATAGAATTTAGATGTTGTAATAGTAACTTGCAGTGTTTTAAATTATGCTGAAAGGGAAGCAGAAAGAAGTTGAGATGAGGCTCTCTTTTATTTGAATGCATTAGAACTGAAGTGGAAGAAAGGCTTTTAGAGAAGGCACAATAGTACTGGCAAACTCCTGCCAGCATGTGCAATGCTGTCTGGAAGGTAGTGAATCGTAGTGGAGAAAGCAGAGCCATAGAATCCTCGATGTCAGGCTGAGGAGAATATGTAACAGTACCGCTCATCTTTAACCAATTCTGTGCTAAAAAGGAATGGGGAATTAATGTAGTTATAAAAAAAGTTAAGACATATTCTTCCATTTCAGATTTTCCTGGTGATCACACAGCACGAGGCTCTGTTTGCCACAAGTACTGTAATACTAGAGGTAATAAAGATGGTTGTCAGTTGCAAAGGAGAATCTCAAGGGTGGAGTTCAGGTAACAGTGTAGGGCAGCTGGATAAGGGTAGGACTAAATGGGTTGGATTATAGAGCGATTGAGGTGGCTCAGGCAATTAGAAGTGGGTTTAGGGCTTCCCTGGTGGCGCAGTGGTTGAGAGTCCGCCTGCCGATGCAGGGGACACGGGTTCGTGCCCCGGTCCGGGAAGATCCCACATGCCGCGGAGCGGCTGGGCCCGTGAGCCATGGCCGCTGAGCCTGCGCGTCCGGAGCCTGTGCTCCGCAACGGGAGAGGCCACAACAGTGAGAGGCCCACGTACCACAAAAAAAAAAAAAAAAAAAAAGAAGTGGGTTTAAAATATATCATCTGACCCATGTCGTGATGGCTTTATGAGAATGATGTTTTCATAAATTGACTTCATGTTTCTATAACCCAGAACATAGGATTTTTTTGTTTGTTTGTGTTGTTTTTGTTTTTTGCGGTACGAGGGCCTCTCACTGTTGTGGCCTCTCCCGTTGCGGAGCACAGGCTCCGGACGCGCAGGCTCAGCGGCCATGGCTCACGGGCCCAGCCGCTCCGCGGCATGTGGGATCCTCCCAGACCGGGGCACGAACCCGTGTCCCCTGCATCGGCAGGCGGACTCTCAACCACTGCGCTACCAGGGAAGCCCCAGAACATAGGATTTTTGAGCAGGAACCTTAGAGGTCATCTAGTGACCATTTCATTTTCCAAAAAGTGAACATTTGCCTACTTGTGATTTGTCCAAGGTCATATACATCCAATAGTGGGAGGAGAGCGAGGACTAGAATCCATATCCCCAGATTCCAAGTACTTTGCTTTCTCTATTACATAAATATTAAATCAGTTCTAAGAGCTCAGTGTTCCAAACTCCCCATAAAGTAAGCAGTATGCTTAGGAAAATTATTGGAGATGAAGAAACTGAGGCTCAGAAAGGTGGAGTAAATTTACCAAATCCCATGGCTGGACTAGACCAAAGCCCAGGCCTCACAATCCCTGGGTCAATAGGCTTCTACTAAACCATATTGCTTCAGAGTTTAAAAAAAGTGAAATCTTGAATGCCATGGACCTAGGCATAGAATTCACTCTTTCAACCTACAGGTATTTTACTTTGTGCTGTTACCTGCTAGGCGCCCTGCTAGGTGCCATAAAAAAGATTACAAGACTAAGAGATTTATTTTGCAAGACTAGATTTCTATTTTGCAAGACTAAAAATTGAACGTTACCTAATTATCAGGGAAGTGCACATGCTTTTTGGTGGTTGATAAGCTAGCAGGAAGTAAGTCTTAATATTCTACAGCATTAGAAATGTTTTCACTTTCACCAAAGGATTGGTTTCAAAGTCTCTACTGTGTTACTCTGTATTGTATTTTTGTATTAAAAAATCTGACAAGGACTTCCCTGGTGGCACAGTGGTTAAGAATCCGCCTGCCAGTGCAGGGGACACGGGTTAGAGCCCTGGTCCGGGAAGATCCCACATGCCGCGGAGCAACTAAGCCCGTATGCCACAACTACTGAGCCTGTGCTCTAGAGCCTGCGAGCCACAACTACTGAGCCCACGTGCCACAACTACTGAAGGCCGCACGCCTGGAGCCTGTGCTCCGAAACAAAGAGAAACCACCACAGTGAGAAGCCCGCGCACCACAATGAAGAGTAGCCCCCGCTCGCTGAAACTAGAGAAAGCCCGCGCGCAGCAACGAAGACCCAATGCAGCCAAAAATAAATAAATAAATATATTTAAAAAAAAAAAAATCTGACAATACCAAGGGTTATCGAGGCTGTAGGAAAAGTGCAGCTCTCATGCTCTGCTGGTGGGAATGTCAAATGGCCTAACCCCTTTGGAAAGCAGTTTGACAATATTTAGTAAAATTTAAAATGCACATACCCTACAATCCAGCTTCTTTTTCTGGGTATATACTCTAAAGCAGTTTTTTTCAAACTATGATTCATGATCCATTAGTGGATTGTGAAATCAATTTAAGGGTTACAATGAACATTTTTTTTACAGATGAAATAGAACAGAAATATCAGGGTAAGGATTGTTTTGTGAATTTTTGTGCACCACCTAGATTCTCCCTCTCCAGGACTGAAACATTAATTTCAGCTGCTAGGAGTGTTGGCAGCCAACAGCTTGTAGCTGAGTCTCTCTCCAGGAAGAGAGCTACTTGCCCAAGGTCACACCTTCTTCCTGGGTGCAGCTGTATTCACTAACTGATCTATGCAGGTGTATAAAGGCCTGATCCCCTTGCCCTAATTCAAAATTACTCTGAATAATCACTGTAGCCAGTGCAGGATCAGCTGAGGCCTTTGTTGTCACTTCATTAGAGCGCAAAACTACCTCTGCCCACATTCCTGCTTCTTTACTCCCCAACAGGTGCTGATACCAGGACACTCCCTCATAAACGTCTTGTACACAAATTTCTGTCTCAGATCTACTTCCCAAGCAACTCAGCTTGTGATGATATATGCATATATGCATGTACAGGATCTTAATGTAAAATTATTTCTCACCATGCATATTGGCCGTAAAAGCTTAAAAACTCCTGCACCTAGGGAAATTCTTGTACATATGCACCAGGAGATACTATGAGGATGTTCGTTGGGGTATTATTCATATTAATGATGACAAAAACTAAATGTCCATAGTCATGCAATGGAATATTGTACAATAATTAAAATTAGTGAAATCTCAGATGTGGAAAACAAACCTATGGTTACCAGGGAGGAAGGGATAAATTGGGAGATTGGGATTGACATATACATACTACTATATATAAAATAGATAACTAATAAAGACCCACTGTATAGCACAGGAAGCTCTACTCAATACTCTGTAATGACATATATGGAAAAAGAGTGTAAAAAAAGAGTATAACTGATTCATTTTGCTGTACAGCAGAAACTAGCACAATGTCGTAAATCAACTATACTACAATAAAAAAATTTTTTTTAAATAGTCAATCTAAGAAAAAAAATTAGTGAAATCTACTGACATCTATCAACAAGGACAAATCTCTAAAATAAGGGGTACTTACCAACTTTAGGATAGTGCCTACCTCTGGAGAAGGAGTATGGGAAATGAGATGAAATTGGGACTTCAACTGGGGCATTGTATTGTTTTTTAAAGAAGCGTCTAAACAAATATGTAAAATGATAGTATTTATTAAATTTATGTGAGTACTTGTGTTTTTTTCAGTTTTCTGAATGTTTAAAATATTTTAAAATTGAATTTTGTTCAATGAATTAATACTGCAGAAAATCTACATTTATAAAAAAACATTTTAACTTTTATTATCAGGAAGTAACGAAAGGACAGCTAACAAGGTCACTTCCTCTTACACAAGAAATTTGGTCAAAATTTAATGGCTCATGGAGTCCAGATATTCCAGTTATAACTGTTTGGCTGGTTTATTGTACATCATTTATGTTTTTCCCCTATTTTCATGACTACTAAGTTCCATGTAATAAAACAATACTGGAATCTTTTAGCAGTTCATCAATATGTGTGTTGTACTCTGTGAAGCCAAAAGAGGGTATTAAAAAAAAATAAGCAGGGATATTTAGTTGACTATATAAATAAGATCATTCTGGTTTAACAGTAGCTTCACATTAGTGGTGATATGTTTAAAGGAGAGAGGATGAGAAAGGACAATAGTAATATTATTACCATTACATTCCTGTGTCTTCACAGCATCACCTTTTGTATCATATAGGGCACCTAGAGGGCAAATGAAACTGGCCAAGTTGCATCAGAAGGAGGAATTCAGTAAAGGTTAGTGTTACTATCCAAAAGCATATATAACAGATCTAAGGAAGAAACAAAAAAAAGTAAGCAGAATAAAAGTGTGGTCAGTAGTGAAACTATAAATTAGGGTAACAAGGGGTTGTGGCTTTGGGAGTCTCTGCTGGATTGTTTACTTGACCCTTCATTTTACTTACTTAGGTTTTTTTTTCTTTTTCCATAGAACATGTGCAAAATTCAACACTTTGCCTATGGAGATTTAATATGATTTACAAAATCTAATACAGAAGCTTTATTAATACTCAACTAATGCATATATTTAAGGAAAAGCAAAATTTTAGAGTATTAGTAAGTCCTATGTATAAAAGCAATCAGTTTAAAGCAATCTTCATACCTTGATATGAGAACACAGTGAGTCTATTGATAAGGAACTACAGTAATGCAAAATAACTCTAAGTGATGATACGTAGGGGTTTCCAAAGCAACAAGGAAGTTGAAACAAGCACATCTGGAGGTTAGAGTCTATTAGAAATAGTTGCTGATGAAAGTTTGGGGAAGAATTACTAATGCCCACCTCAGTCCTCAGAACTGAGAATTCCAAAGAATTTGAGTAACTGGACCTGAAGCCAATTTGGATACATAAGAATATCACCTAGACTGGACACATCTATGCTGCTAACTAAAGTGGGTCAGAAAATATCTTCCAAAATAATTTGTTCTTGTCACTATTACTGCTTTGAATTGTGAGAAAAAGATTTATAGCTTGAGTAAGTGCACTGTTTGTGAAACAAGGTTTGTTCCAGATGTTAAACAAGTGTAGAGTGAGATCTGTCTACTAGATCTGGAACTAGAATAGGAAAGAAACTTGCAATGTATGTTTTCTTTGTGAAAAAACTGTGCCTTTGGACCATGGTTATTAGCTTATAGCTCCAGGGAAGCTTCATATTCAGGGCCTTAGAAACCTCACTCAATGTTTTTCTTTTTGACCTAGTTAAATTTCTTGGAATAGGAAGTTATGATGCTAATTTTTTCAGAACTGTGCAGATGCCTCCGAGAAACTTTTGTAAAGTCCTTCAAAAACTGTAACTTTAGTATAATCTATAAAAATTTTGAAATACCATATTGATACCTGAAACTAATATAGTACTGTAAATCAACTATATCTCAATACAAAACTTTTTTAATTAAAAAAATTTGTCAATTTTGAGGGAACAGGGAAAGGAATTCTTGTGCAGGATGAAGACTAGAGTAGAAGACCTGGAAGGACTGTCTATTTGTTTGGTCTTATTCACAACTGAGAAGCTATTAAAATATTAGCCAAAA
Source organism: Neophocaena asiaeorientalis asiaeorientalis (assembly GCF_003031525.2). Classification (NCBI taxonomy): domain Eukaryota; kingdom Metazoa; phylum Chordata; class Mammalia; order Artiodactyla; family Phocoenidae; genus Neophocaena; species Neophocaena asiaeorientalis. Next base: position 1,296,778 of record NW_020185332.1, on the reverse strand, counting down.
ATAAATAAATAAATAAATTTAATAAAATATTAGCAAATCCTAGTCCAGATTTGGGGACAGAGCGGGAAACCCCTGACCTTTTATTTTCAATTAACCATCTCCCTTCCATTCCAAGTACAACCCAAACTACAGCTTAGTCATTCTCTCCTTCTGAGCATGTTATGAGCAAGGCTATAATTATTTGAAGGACTTCTCAGATCTTTCATCATTCATGTTGTGAATATATGTTGTCCCAGTTCTTCATTACATGGCTTATAACAACCTATGTATTTTGGCAGAATAATTGTTATTTATCATCATTATTAAAAACATTCAGACATCTCTACATATCTACACAGGTAGGGAATTACAAAAGAAATTCCACAGACATATTTTCTTTCTTCCATCAACCAAAAATAACCTCAACACAATTATTTTATTTATTTATTTTTATTTTTTATTTTTTCAGCCGAGCGGCACGGCATGCAGGATCTTAGTTCCCTGACCAGAGATGCAGCCCACGCCCCCTGCAGTAGAAGCGCAGAGTCTTAACTACTGGACCGCCCAGGAAGTCCCAGACAGTTATTTTATATGATAAATTTTTGGTCTTCCACTTTTATTGCTAAACCCCATCTCACACCCTGAAACCTCAAAAGGAATCACATAAGACTACATACCTTATGGGTACTTAATAAATGATGATCAACTGTTGTTATTGCATTGGTCTTCGTAATTCTCATAAAGATGACAGTCATTTATTTAGACCATCATTTGTCCTTAATCCAGTTTTGTGCTAAACTTGAGAGTCTCTGCAGAAGCCGCCTTAATCTTTAGTGAAAACAGGGCTCATTCAGGGTAGAAGCTCAGAGAATTTAGAATTTTTTGCTTTAAAAATCAGTTAACGGGGACTTCCCTGGTGGTCCAGTGGTTAAGACTCTGCACTTCCACTGCAGGGGGCACAGGTTCGATCCCTGGTCGTGGAGCTAAGATCCCCACATTGCTGCGCGGTGTGGCGGTGGGGGAATGGGGGTGTGTGAAATCAGTTACCTACTTTAAGACCTTCACATGAAAAGTTACATGGAGTATTCTTTCCCATGATCTTTCTTTTTTTTTTCCTGTCCTCTTTGGTTTACAACAGACACAGCTATGTTACAACCACACGGGCAAAGTTTTGCAACAGAATGGCCTTTAAATAGAATGCTGCCCAGTTGAAAACTTAGGCAATCATAATGGAATAAGTGAAACAAATCGGTGAGTGCTAGGCTTCATGTGTTTCTTATAAGGAAAGCTATCACCTTTCTGGGAGAATGTTATTCTTTAACTGACCTTGTGCCTTGTCTGTATCAAAGAGTTCTCAGTTGCTGTAACATACAGTCATAGTGCTGTAACTAAGAAACAACCCTATTATCTACAAGTGCTGCTTTAGTCAGTAAAATACAGCTTCTGAAAATAAGTAAGTACTACTACTTGATCACTACCATAGTGTTTCTCATTTGTCTTTAAAATGGTAAAAATTACTGAGGGCACATAAACCCTTTAAAAAATTTACTGTAAATGTCTACATACTTGAGCTGCATCAGCAAGTGAATTAAACAGCTGCAGTAGTACTCTGAAACCAAAGCTTGTTTCTCAAAAATGTGTTAATCTCTTTTTGTTTTTTTGTTTTGTTTTGTTTTGGGTTTTTTTTTTGCAAGAGACCTCATTACTCTGGCCCCAGATGACTTGCTTGAGTTTCAGAGTTTTGTTTTTTTCAATTTTGATTCTGATATGAAATTGAAATGATAAATAAGCAACATATGGGCCACTCTGATAGACTGAAAATTCTCCTTAGGCTGCATGTGGCTCATGATAACCGTATAATATGCTGTCATGCTGCCATTAGAACTGCTGATCTGACTCTCTCAAAATGTTTTGTAAACATGGGGTATCCATTCAAAGCCAGCCTAATGAGAGTAATTCTTCCACATTTTTCTCCACTTCTAACATATAAGATCATTTTTCATGTGGAAACTTGAAGTTAAAAAAAACTTTTTCAGTAGCTGTGGGTAAATCGTCAGGGTTCTTATAAATGTCACAAGCCAGGGGCAAACAGTTCAGTAATATGGTTTTCCTAACCACACAAAAGTATGTTCAGCCAGTTAATGGTGTCATGATCTACCTAATGGCTTTAATTGTATGACTGGGAGCACTATGTTATGATAATTAGGTGATAGCAAAGTCTCAGAAAAAGCATGATTCCAGAGCAATATAAGATGCCAGTTTCCTTTGGTCCTTTTATTTATTTATTTTCCTGTAGAAGTTTCTTGGGTTAATAACTGGTTCGAATAACTTACTTTAGTTGACCTTGGGGTTGGTTGAATTGCTCTAAGAATCAGGATTTTTATTAAGTAGTTTAATAGAAACTCATACACTATATAAGCTGTTATCAGCACACTTAAATCCCTCCTTATGTAGCACTTGAACCTGTGAGATGTTGCATGAAATTGTCTTCTCTTAATCTGTTTCGTAATTAATTAGTGAAAAGTCGTTGTTCACCTGTGTAGCAGAACGAAAACGATGGCTTAATTTTGACCTGAAAAATGAAGAATTTCTTAGATTTGTGGCAGTGCCTACATGGCACAACAAAAAGTGGAGATTTGGTATGCACTCAGTTCCAGTTATTTTGAGAAATGGGGAAAACTAGTTGGGACAGCATGGTATAAATTATTTAGTTTGGGTTAGACTCTTTGCATTAAAAAAAATATATATATATATCATTGCTCAAAGCATGTGGCAACATGTTCCATGTTGCTGATGATTCCTGTCAGAAAAAGAAAGCAAGGGAAGAGCTATTATAGTCTTCAGCAAGAGTAAGCAAGCATATTTCTCTTACATGCATTACAAAGCAAATGTAGTCATTTAATTTGCATGGAAGAATAAACCATCACTATGATTTCCATATTGCTTCTCATGGATTGAGGGAAAATTTTATTTGTAACTTTATCTTCATTTCAAAGTCCATTGATATAAAGGAGCTGGAATTCAACTCTTTTAGAAGTTAACTATGATTCTTTAGCTAAAAGTTTCTTGGCTTGGCCTTAGATTTATGGTTCAGATTATTCTTGGGCTGCTGGCTTGGTTCAGAAAACCAAGCACCCTGTACAACTCTGAATTAGAAATCTCAAAAAAAAATTCCTACCTTCTTAATTATACTGTATTTTATAAGAAGATTACTCGTTCTAAAATTAGCCCTCTGATGATGGCAAAACAGCTGGATGCAAAGTGAAAAATTCAAGGACTCATCTTGCAGTTTCAGACATACAATTTCAACCACCGGTTTGATCTTAACTTCCATATGTTTTGCAGTTGTATAAAATACACAAAACTATGGTACATTATATTTATTTAAGTCTGGTGTGTATTGGTGTTTATTTCCTGCTATATGTTAGCAATCTAAAAATAGAAATACTGTTCACTTTTTAATAAGGTTTTGTACATAATCTTACAAGGGTTTTCAGAATGAGAACTAAACTTGCTTTTTCATGAGCAAAGTTTGCCCTTGGCCAACAGAGGCTGTCAGAGACCCTGTTAAAGTTTTACTCAATCTGACAATCTTTGTCTTAAAAAAAAAAAGTTATTTAACATACAGTAAAAATAAGTTTTGGCTAATGCATAGTGTTAGAACTACCACTACAATCAAGATACAGAATGTAACCCCCCAAAATTCCCTTGTGCTACCCTGATGTGATCAGAGCTTCACCCCACTCTTAACCCTAGGCAACCACTAATCTGTTCTCTGTTCCTATAGTTTTACCTTTTCAAGAATGTCATATAAATGGAATCATATAATATGTACTCTTTTGAGTCTGACTTCTTTCGCTAAGCAAAATGCTTTTGAGATTCATCCATGTTCTTGTGTGTGTCAAGAGTTTATTCCCTTTTTATTGCTGAAGAGTGTTCCATTTTATGGAAGTACTTCAGTTTATCCATTCCCCAGTTGATGGATATCTGGACTGTTTCTAATTTTTGGTTACTACATGTGAAGCTACTGTAAACATCTGTGTTTAGGTTTTTGAATGAACATAAGCTTCAATTTCACTCTGGTAAATACCAGGGAGTGATATTGCTGCCTTTGTGGTAATTCTATATTTAGCTTTATAAAGAACTGCCAAATTGTTTTCTAGAGTGGCTGTGCCATTGTGCATTGGCCTGCAACAATGTCTGAGAATGCATGAAAGAATTCAGTTGCTCCCTGTTCTCACCAGCTCTTGGTATTATCAGATTGTTTCATTTTAATTATTCTAACAGGTGTTTGGAAGTATCTCATTAGGGTTTTAATTTATATTTCCCTAGTGACAAATGATTTTGAACAGCTTTTCATTGCTTATTTGCCATCCATGCCTCTTCTTTGGTGAAGTAAATATTTTTATTGGGCTTGTTTATTTTTTCTTCTTATTGAATGTTGAGAGTTCTTTATATATTCTAGACACACGCCATTTGTCAGATATGTGATTTGCAAATATTTTCTTCCTGTATATGACTCATCTTTTCATTCTCTCAATTGTGTCTTTTCATTCTCTTAACAAAAAATTTTCATTTTGATGAAGTCCAAATGATCAATTTTTCTTCTATGGATCATGTTTTTGACATTGTATCTAATTACTCTTTGCCTAACCCAAGGTCACAAATATTTTTTCCTATTATTTTCTTCTTAAAGTTTTATTTAGGTCTATGATCCATTTTGAGTTCATTTTTTGTATCAATCTTTATCTTTTAATTGGAGCATTTAATCCTTTTATATTTAATGTAATTACTAATATATTTGAATTTGTACCTTGTTTTGTGCTTTCCACTTGTTCTTCTGGTTCTATTTTTATTTGGTTTTTCACCTTTTTGAATTATTTTTTCTCATTTCAAATTTTCCCCCTCTGCTAGTTTGGATTTTATGTTCAGTTTGTTTTGCTTGTTTGTTTGTTTTTCATGACTAGTCAACAGTGCTATTTAAAGTGTGACCATCAGTATCAAGCTGGGGGCTTGTTAGAAATGTAAATTCTTGGGCCCACCTCAACCGGAATCAGACTTGTGTTTTAACAAGCCCTTCAGATTATTCTGATGCATGCTAAAATTTCAGGTGCACTGAAATTAAAACATACATACTTACCAAGGTTTACCCTTCTCCCAGGCAGCAATCACTTTTACATACTTTAATTCCATATACTCCCCTCCAAGTTTTATGTTACTGTTATATTTTAAATCATTTTAACCCCAGAAAACATTATTCTTGTTCTATACAATCAAGATTTGTTTAGCCTTACCCATTTTTACCACTTTCTTTGCTGTTCATTCATTCTTATTTTTTAAACCTTTCACCTGAGATCATTTTCTCTCTTAATTAAGTACATTCTTTAGAATTTCTTTTTATGAACATCATGGAAGCAAACTCTCTTAGCTTGTCTAAAAATGTCTTTTTTTTTCACCTTCTTTTTTGGAAGATATTCTTTTGGGGGGAAGATTTCTAAGTTACCAGTTATTTTTTTCTCCTTGAAGGGATTTAGAAGTCTGCTTCTAAGATGGTCTCTTTGTCTTTGGTATTCTGCTGTTTCACTATGTTGTGTTAAAGTGAAAATTATTTTTTGTTTTGTTTTTAATTCTGCTTGGAATTTAGTTGGCTTCTTAAATCTGTGTTTGGAAACAGATTGGTCCTAGAAAATTCTTAGCTATTGTCACTTCAAATATTGCCTCTTGCACCATTTTCTCTTTTCTTTCTTTCCAGAACTCCACAATTAAACGGATGTATGTCAGAATGTCTTATTTATCCTCCATATCTATTAACTACTCTCTCAAGTTTCCTTTCTTCTGTTTCTCTTTGGTGTATGCTGGACAATTTCTATCATCATAGTCATATCCTTTGGTTTATTAACTTTCTCTTCACTTGTGTCTAATTTGCTGTTAAACCTGTCCATTGTGTTATTGATTTCTGTTACTGTGTTTTTCATTTCTAGAAATTCTATTTTTGAAAAATCTACTAGGATATATGCTATAGTTTCTTATTTTGAATTGGTGTTTTCCACTTTTTTATTTCTTCAAAAAATAAAACAGTTATTTTACCTTCTCTGTTTCATAATTTAAATATCTGAATTCTTTGTGAGAGTTTTCTTTTGTTGCTCTTGGATATTGTTTCTGCTGGTCCTCACTCAATAGTAACTTAAGGGCTTCCCCGGTGGCGCAGTGGTTGAGAGTCTGCCTGCCGATGCAGGGAACACGGGTTCGTGCCCCGATCCGGGAGGATCCCATGTGCCGCAGAACGGCTAAGCCAGTGAGCCATGGCCGCTGAGCCTGCGCGTCCGGAGCCTGTGCTCCGCAACGGGAGAGGCCACAACAGTGAGAGGCCCATGTACCACAAAAAAAAAAAAAAAGAAAAGAAAAATAGTAACTTAAGTCTTGGGGTGCTTAGTGTTTGTTACTGTAAGCTGCTCATTTTCCTTAGAAAATCATTTGTGTATTATTGAAGTACTTTCCTCCAGAGGAGATTTGCATTTGTTTTTTTCATATACCGGGACCTATTCAAATTATAGTGATGGGTTTTCTTGGACCTATTTTGGCTATATCATGAGGTTACAATCTTTCAGGGACAGAATTTTTTGGTCTTTGGCTTTGCTTAGCACCACAGGAATTTTCCTTGCAGTCCTCTGAGGATGATTGGGTATGTAGGTTTTTTTCTCATCCCTACCTAAAGGGTCCAAGATTTATTGGGAGAGAGGTATCCTATAGGATTCTCCAAGGCCTAGGCTTTACCTTCTGTCCCACCCCCCACTCCACACCCCACTAGAGCCAAAGCTGAAGTTCACCAGCTTGAACAAATGCCTTTAGGGCAAAAGTGATCTCAGGACAGGATTGAGCAACTCCAGGGGCATCATTTTGGTGAACAGGATGCAAATGGTGCTTTCTGGTGTTCTACACCTGGACAGTGTTGTCCATATACCTGTCTGGTTTCCTACTTCACTTCTCTTTGAGTTTATAATTCCTAGCTTTCTAGTCCATGTTTCAGTGCTTTTAAGAGGTTTAGGGGGCTTCCTTGGTGGCGCAGTGTTTGAGGGCCTGCCTGCTGATGCAGGGGACACGGGTTCGTGCCCCGGTCTGGGAAGATCCCACATGTCGTGGAGCGGCTAGGCCCATGAGCCATGGCTGCTGAGCCTGCGCGTCCGGAGCCTGTGCTCCGCAATGGGAGAGGCCACAACAGTTAGGGGCCCGTGTACCGCAAAAAAAAAAAAAAAAAAAAATGCAGGTAAAGAGGTTTAGGATTTTTTTTTTTTAATTCAGCTTTTTAGGTTGTTTCCAGGGAATTCACTGGTGGGCCAATGGTTAGGACTTGACTCTTTCACTGCTGGGGCCCGGGTTCAATCCCTGGTCTGGGAACTAAGATCCTGCAAGCTGTGTGGCATGGCCAAAAAAAACTGTTTCCACTATGAAGGGCAGTCTGAATGTCTAGTCTGCCATATGCCTGGAAATACGACTCTCAAAACTCAAGTTTATATACTCTACAATTTATAGAAATATCTGATAGCCTAATTTGTTCAAATAATAATTACTCCCCCCCCTTTTTTTTCTGGCACCAAAGCTTTAATTAGGAACAGTTCATTGGAATTATAAAGAATCTGTAGTCCCTGGTACTTAACTACTCCCTCATGAATATTATTAATAAATGTATTGGATTTACATTGAAATACAAAAGTAGTTCCAAGGTTTAAGAGTGACCACAATTTTTTTTTTAATGTTTCTCAGAAAATGAGCACATTAAACTGGAATCATGTGTGTCAGTTGCATAGAAAGTGTGGTGTCTCCATAGTTACATTAAACACAACGAGTACAAAGGGGAAATGTCTTCTGGTGTTGATAAGCTAAAAGGAAGTGAGTCTTGTCCTAGATTATATGGAATGTTTTTAAGCTTTTGCTCAAGAATAGAAGGTTTCAGGTCCTCCTGTGTTACCCCTTGCTCAAACCTAAGTAAAAGTAGTTATGGAAAAAAAACACATGTGTAGTCAATGCTAAGACTCAGTGTATTGACGTCATGTAGAAAAACGTGATGCAGAGATCCTTTTTTGTGGTTTATTTAATTCTCTCTGTTATTTATAGTATTTGCTCTGAAGCATAACTCAATAAAATTCTAGCAATTAAAGGGAAAGGAAATCTATCTTAGCCAAATATTATATTAGCCTGACTCCCCATTTGGAAAAAATTATTTTATAACATACCAAGTCAGCCTTGGAAACCACAGAGTCCATTTGTGTCTGGCTTGTAGTGGCTATTCAATAAATGTTTGTTGAATCAATTAATTAATGGACAGTATATAATGGGCAGTTGTAAAGAAAGCATGCAGTGGCTAAAATGTTGATTTGATCAACATATGGGAAGAACACTAAGAAGGAAGATTCCTGGGATTCAGTCTTCATTCTAGGGCCCCATAGCGCTATAGCCTTGGGTAATTCTGTTTCTTCATCACTTGCCATACTCTTGGGTCAAACTGCATTGCAGCTCCCTGTACATATGCTGCATGATTTCCCAGTTCAGTGTCCTTGTCCTTACAGTCATCCATCTCAAATACCTTCCTCCATCACTGTATGACTAAACCTACCTAGCTATGTCATCCTACTTCTTACTACAAATACTCCCCTACCAAGCTTCCCTGACACCACCCCAGGTGGAAGTTACCTTTCTCTCTGATCTCACACAACATTTTTTTCTCTTTTAACTCAATGGTGTCATTTAACACTTTATAGCTTATATTGTGATCTTTTATGTAGATATCTATACTATACTGCTTCTGGTAGGCTGGAAGTTCATGAGGGTAGGGCTCATTCCTGCTATTTTTTTGTAGTGCCCCCATAAAACCTAGAAAACTACGTTGAAGTTTATATGTACTCAGTTACTGTCTGCTAAATCTGAAACTAGAGAATGATAATGCTTTTCTTGCTAATGAGGGACGTCTGTGTCAGATGATAGCTTGAGGCCATTTGCAACTTTTAGACCAATGATTGTGGAGCACTGATGGGGAATGCTGGATATGAATAAGTAAAGAAAATTGTGGGGCTTCCCTGGTGGCGCGGTGGTTGAGAGTCTGCCTGCCGGTGCAGGAGACACGGGTTCGTGCTCCGGTCTGGGAAGATCCCACATGCCGCGGAGCGGCTAGGCCCGTGAGCCATGGCCACTGAGCCTGTGTGTCCAGAGCCTGTGCTCCGCAACGGGAGAGGCCACAACAGTGAGAGGCCCGCGTACCGCAAAAAAAAAAAAAAAAGAAAATTGTGTATGTTATTTATCCATTAATGGGAGAAGAAAAGAGAATACTTGGATAGATCAGAGCCCTTTTAAAAGCAGAGAGAGCCCATTTAAAAGAAGAGGGAAATTGATGATGCAAGAGTAGAAAGTGACATGAGCAGTATAGATTATTCTAGTTTGGTCATTTTAAAAGTTCTTTTCTCAACTGAATTTTTTATACGTACATCTGTGTACAGCTGGTATATTATGTACCTAATTTTGAGAGATTCACTGAGGAACTGAGCCAGAAAGTAGATTGCATTTTTAGAATGTAGTTAACAATCTCACAGACATAATGTTGAATGAGAGAAAGCAAACACAAAAACAGTCCATACTGTATGATTCCATGAAGTTCAAATCCAGAATTTTCCAAACTTCAAAACTAATTTCTGATGATAGAAGTTAAAATAGTGGTTGCCCTTGGAGGGTGGTGACTAGTACGGGGCACAGGGGGTGTTCAGAGGTGCTGATAATTCTCTATACAGTGTATGCACATGTAAGAATGTTTTTAGTTTATATGTAAGATTTGTGCACTTTATTATATGTTAGTTATAGGTCAATTTTTTTAAAAAACAGATTGCAGTTAACAAATCTGTTTGCCCCATTAGTCACCAATGATCAGGTTAAGGATAAATCCAAGCTATGCAGTGTGTTTCCTGGAAAAATGAAGCACACTTTTAAAATTCTAGAGTTTTCTTGGCAAACCTGTGACCAGATGGTCCTCATAAATAATGCATCAAAATATGGTTAGAAATAGAAGAATTTGTGATGTGTGATAAAATGAAAGAAATCAATGATTATACGGTTTACTCATTTTGACTTTCATTGTGGTTTTTCTGGAAGAGCCAGGATCACCAATAAATTGTCACACACTAAGAATGGAATAAGTACCGCACGAGGAGACTTGCTAGCTGTGAAACCTTGAGTAAGTCACAGGTTTTCTGGACATTGGATGCTTCCTCTGTTAAACGGAAAAAAATATGTTTTCTGTTCAAAGATAGGGGACAGGATCAAGTGATCTCTTAAGACTCCTTCCAGCTCTTAAAATCTTTGGCTTATGGAAGTTGGAACTATAAAGAACAACTCGGGTTAAAGCTTTCACGCTATTGGAAGTAGGATGGGAAAATAAATCACTTTAAAAATCTGTAATAATAGGTAACAAAAAATGTAAGTGGAACTGGAATCATGCCAACTAGTAAGAGAAACAGGCAGAAAACATCTTTTCAGACACAGCCAGCTACCTGAAACCGTTTGCTGCTGTTCCTTGGGGATTTCCCTAGCCTTGGCAAGGGGTTTACCAAATAATGATTTTTTTATAAAGAAAGAAAGAAAAAAGATAAGGGAATATTTTTAGACTTCAATCAAAGAAAGCATTGTATGGTAAATTTTTCCATTGTGGGTTCATATTTTCAAATAAATCCATTGCAGAAAATGGTATTTCATAAAATGTATGAGCAAAGAAAGAACCCTAGTTTACGTCTGGCTTAAATAAAATCTCACAACTAGAAGGAACTGCATGGCATCATCTCTTCTTTCAATACTACTAAGTGAGCATCATGTCTATTTTTTTTTTTTTTTATGTCTATTTTTTGAAAGGGGCAGCTGAGGCCCAGTGAGGCTAAATGACTTATTTAAGGTCACACAGCTGGGGGAAACACAGAATAGAAACAAAAAGCCAGTTCGCAGGCTTTCAGCCTATTCTATCTTCTGCTGCACCAGGCTGCCCCCTGTGGTTCCTTTTGGATGCCTTGAGCTCCACGGAAGAGGCAGAAGGGACTTCAACTGTCCTTTGTTTTAGAAGCAGTTAAGAAAGTGAGAAGCTAATGGAACTGGGAGTCAGAAGACCTGAGCCCTTCCACTTATAACTGTGACCTTGGAAAATCATTTAACTTCGCTGAGCCTCAGTTTTCTCATCTGAAATAGCACCTCACACTGTCACTGAGGCAGAAATCAATTTAAGGAACCTATGAGAATGTGAAAGTACTTTATAAATTTAAAACCAAATGTGGTTATTAAAGTGGAGAAATTTTTATCTACTTGGTAAATTAAGGAATTTGTATTTCAGGGAATTCCCTGGCCATCCAGTGGGAGGTTCAATCCCTGGTCGAGGAATTAAGATACTGCAAGCTCCATGGTGCAGCCAAAAAAAAAAAAAAAAAGCTCTGAGTGAATATATGTTAACAGCAGGGCTGCTATTAGCGCATATAAAAACCAATGATCCTGTAACAGAAATGTCCTTTGTTTACTTATCACAACAGTTTAGCATAATCACTTTTAATAGTAAGTCTCCACGGAACCTTCCCTGATATGTGGATGCTGGCTGTAAAAACAACTTTATGTGGGGATACATGACTCTTTCCTCCTCCACACTTGGCATTATCAATCTTTTTAAATTTGTGAACCCCAAATGGTAAAAATGGTATCTTATTTTATTTGAATTTGCATTTTCCTGGTTATTAGTGAGGCTTGGCATCTTTTCATCTTCTTATTGGAAGTGTAAATCGATAAACCTGTATGGAAGGCTGCTCGATAGTACGAAGTAAAAATTTAAGGGCACATACCTTTCAAACCAGAAATTCCATTTTTCATTAGCTCCCTTAGAGAAATAGTGCACGCATATAGACACAGAGACACGCACAAGGTTTTTCACTACAGCATTGTCTGAAATAGCAGATAACTAAAAACAACCCAAATAGCCATCAACCAGTAGTAGTCAGATAAATTGGAATAATCAAACCGTGGGAAACTGTGTAACCAGTGTAAAAAAATGAAGTGGAGCTTCAACAGGAGAAAAAAGTGAGTTGCAGAATAATGTGTACAATAAAACATCATTTACTTAGAAAATGAAAATAAAACTATATATTCTATATGCATATATATGAATGTAAATAATAAGCAAGTGTCTTGAGAGTTACATGACAAACTGAAAACAGGTTGCCTGGGGGAAGGAGACCAAGTGTGAGCAGGTAGCCAAAGCACACTTGTATTCTTTGGAACTTTAAAACAAGAATGTATTTTTGTGTTACTTAATAATTGATAAAAAATAAAATATAGTTAAAAATGATACTGAAGAGTAAATGATAAAATTTAAAAGAGAGGGACTTCGCTGGCAGTCCAGTGGTTAAGACTCCACGTTCTCAATGCAGGGGGCACAGGTTCAATCCCTGCATGCCATGGCCAAAAAAAGAAAAAATTAAAAGACAGAACATTATTATTTCAATATGAGGAACAACTTTCAGGTTATAGAAATTTCTTGGATTTTCCAGAGTTGCAAGATAAGAATGAGTCCAACTAAAGCTGAATTAATATGATGCCTGTCATTCAAGTGAAGAGTTAAAAATGTAGTCAAAAATCAAAATCATCTAATATATCTGGATATTTGATATCATGTAGAAATTGATTATTTTTCTTTCACTTTTGTCCAGATATCAAGTAGTCACAGATTGAGATTCACCCTTCATGTCACTGGTTTTAATTTACTTAAACTTGCTGTGTCCCTTATCAATATTTTAAACTGAGTAGAGTACATTTCAGTGAGATCGACTCTCTTTTTCTGGCATTGACTTTTTTTCTCTGATCACAAAAGTATCATATGCTTATTGTGAAAAGGAAAAAGGAAAAATATTGGAAGTTGTGAAGAAAGAATTAAAATTCCCATTATCAAACAGAAAAGTATTAACATTGTCAGGGGTTCTGGGCAGGGAGGAGAAGAGGGGAGTAATATATTTTTTTACACATCTTCAAGTATAATTTTAAATTTTATTGTAGCAGTTAATTTATTAAAATCATATTTAAAATTTAATTTTATATTTTAAAAATAGCATTTATTGGGACTTCCCTGGTGGTCCAGTGGCTAAGACTCCGAACTCCCAATGCAGGGGGCCTGGGTTTGATCCCTGGTCAGGGAACTAGATCCTGCATGCTGTAACTAAGATCCTGCATTCTGCAACTAAGAGGCCGCATGCCGCAACTAAAAAGAGCCCTCATACAGCAACGAAGATCCCAAGTGCCACAACTAAGACCCGGTGCAGCCAAATAAATAATTAAATAAATTTTTTTTAAAAATAGCATTTATTTTTTGTATTAAAATTTATATGTTTAAAATCCCCAAAAAACAAAAACATTGTTAAGAGTTTTTCCCTTTGCATAAAGGTGCTCATGGGACTGAGTTAATACTGTGCATACAGTTCTGTCCCCTTTTTTTAAATAAACATTTTATTGTAAGCATTTCTGCATATCATCACAGATTCTTCAAAAATATTTATAATGGCACCATCTATTCTGAAGTGTGGCTATACTGTCATATATCTATCTATTCTCCCATTATAGGAGATTTACCTTGTTTTCAATTTTTTCACTATTATACTTAACTATGGAAGAACATACTATCATATGATTCTTCCTTGCTTCCATCTTTGATTACGTCCCTAGGATGTATTCTTGGAAATGGAATTATAGGTTTGTGCTGGTTATTTTCCATTCCTACTCCCACCTCTTTTCTGCCTTTCTTCATTCTGCTCTGTGCCTTTACAGATCTCATGTCCAGGATCTCTTGCCCTTCAGCTTCCTTGAGATTCATTCAGTGGGTGGCTCCAGGAGGAGGTCAAGAAGCAAGAAGAGAAGGAAGTCGAGGTTTCTCACTCCTTCCTGCTGTGAGGCAGTGGCTGCATGCCTCTTCCCACCTCCAGCCCTGCCCCTCTTTCTTTGTGGTTCCTCCTGCACCGTTCCTGTTCTTACCGAGTTCCATAAGATTATTTCCTCTCTTTGTCCCTTTATCTCTAGGGATGTTGCTCTTCTTTGGGGACCCCAACATCCCTTGTTTACTCCCTTAACGTGGTCTACCCATCTGTAAGTAGTCCTTTTATTAAAGTCTTCATTTGAACCATCCTGGATGAAATCCCTTTTCTTCTAGGATCCTGACAAACACTTTTAAAATATATTCTTGACTAGATATTGCCAAATTGCATTGCAGAAAGTTTATATCCATTTATACTTCCATTTGTAGCATGTGAAAGCCTGATGAGATGAGCTTTTAAAGTTGCAGGAGATTTTTCAAGGCATTCAGTCTCCTGTTTGTTATCTGGTATCTTCCTCGCTGATGTCACTCATAGGCAAAGAGTTCTGCCAAAGGCTATCTAAAGAAAAGTCATGCACGACAAAGGTAAAAATATTGGGATAAGCAGTTGTGTGTCATTTACAACCCTGAAATTCACAATGCAAGGGACCCTGGATTGTATTGTGAAAATGACTCTTTTGACTGACACCTGTAAATAGGGAAGAACACATTCTGCCCGGGCACACGAATACTACGGTGTAGTTTGGGATGTCGGCTCATATGCAGATGACAACTAAACATTAGCCCAGGAAACCAGTGGGGATGCAGTGCTGCTGCCTATAGGGTCTTGTTAAAAAATTTATTTTCGTTATCTTGTTCTTGCCTGTAGGGTCTTAGTATTCACTTGATGGAAGGATTTCTTCTGGTCTTCCTAGTCCTGGCTTTCTTAGAAGAGCAGTTTGCAGGTACATGGATTATGAGAAGAAGAAAGAATCCACAAAGAAATCTTCTTCCCTTCTTAAACAGAGGCAACTATACTTATTGGCATTTTACACAATGGTTGCTAGAAAGTAGTTGAGATTTTAGTCAAGTGGTGTTTGTTTGTTTGGCTGCACCGGCTCTTAGTTGTGGCACTTGGGATCTTTGTTGTGGCATGCGGGATCTTTACTTGCAACACATGGGATCTAGTTCCTTGACCAGGGATTGAACCCGGGCCCCCTGTATTGGGAGCATGGCGTCTTAGCCACTGGACAACCAGGGAAGTTCCCCCAAGTGATGTTTATATTACAGCTGACTCAAGGCACAGGTGGAAACATTGTGCTTTTCAGGACTTCTAAGAGTTTGCGTGCTGCAGCTAAGGAGCCCACCTGCCACAACTAAGGAGCTGGTGAGCTGCAACTAAGAAGCACATGTGCCGCAACTAAGGAGCACATGTGCTACAACTAAGGAGCACACCTGCCACAACCAAGACCCAGCGCAACCAAATAAATAAATAAAATGAATATTAAAAGAAAAGAAACATTGTGCTTTTCTATTTTCTTGCAAAATATTGAGACACCCAGTGGGCACAACATGAAAATGTCTTTATGGAAAATGGTGAGTTCAGTCAATACCCAGGTAAATAATATTCAATAAGTGCCTCAAAACTTAATTCTACAAAAGTATTCTTGTTTTTTTTGGCTGCACTGAGCAACGAGTGGGATCTTAGTTTGCCAACCAGGGATCAAACCCATGCCCCCTGCAGTGGAAGCGAGGATTCTTAACCACTGGACCACTGGGGAAGTTCCTACAAAAGTATTTTTGTTAGAGAACTAACCAGAGCCAGGAATCAGACAAACTATTGACTCATATTGGATAATAAAGATATATTATTACCATATATTTTATAGCGCTTTAGTAGTTTGAGTCCTTTAAACATAAAGTTTCTTTCCATAACACTCAGGACAGTAGTCTCCCCCACCAGGCTGTGGGCTCCCTGAAGGTAGGAGCCACTCTGGTTTCCTCCAAGCACTAGCTCAGTGTCTAATACATAAAAATCAGATGCTCAGTAAAAGTTTGACAAACTGAACTCATCTGAACAACCACCCCAAGAGGTGGGATAGTTTCTGATTATTTTGCTAGGTGAGGAAAACAAAAGATCAGAGAGTAAAGACAGTTGCCCTCCAGTTAAGTAAATAGAAGAGCCATCTGTGAACCACATCCTGTACTCCTCGACTTTTGCCCCTGCCCAAACTGAGCATGTGGGAAAGCCCCCTTGCTTACATAAACTCCCGTTGCCCTTCCCCTCTGACTTGAGTTAGCAACATCCATCTTTATTCCATTGCTGCGGACACTTTTGGAAGGTCATAGTGTTTAAATCGGGTTTAAACAATCCATGACCCAAGTGAGGCCTCAGTGGGATACCTTCTCAGAGGATTTTCCATGTTAGATTAACTGGTATTTATGCCGAAAACTCTTATGCCGAAAACTCAGCCTCTGTGCACCAGTGGCAAATTGAATCTTGGAGACAAAGTTTTGGGTGAAGTAGAGAAGAATAGCTTTATTCCTTTGCCAGACAAAGGGGGACACAGTGGGCTCATGCCTCAAAAACTGTGTGTCCCAACCTGTGGGGATTTGGTGAGGAGTTTTATAGCAATGGTTCAAGGGCGGGGTTGTTAAGGATCAGAGTGTGTGCAGGGCCTGCACTCCTTTAATGTGACCTCAGGTAGTCTCCTGATGAGCTTCTCTGGTTCCTTCTCCCCCCACCCTCCCTCACCACACAGCTTGCGAGATCTCAGTTCCCCAACCAAGGATTGAACCTGGACCATGCTTGTGAAAGCTCAGAATCCTAACCATTAGACCACCAGGGAACTCCCCTTTGGTTCACTTAATCTGGCCTCAGGTGGTCTCCTGATGAGCTTCTCTGGTTCTCAAGGTTATCAAACCGTGACCTTCTCTGGAATTAAGAGTGCTCCATCAGGACTTCCCTGGTGGTCCAGTGGTTAAGACTCCACGCTTCCACTGCAGGGGGCACAGGTTCAATCCCTGGTTGGGGAACTAAGAGCCCACATGCTGTGCAGCACAGCCAAAAAAAAATGCTTCATCAAGTAGTTAACATCTTCCATTTGTTGAGGGTTTTAGTTCTGTAGAAGAGCTCAAAGATATTGTTATGTGTATCCCTTGAGGTGGAACCAGGACCCTGCCCCAAGTCTGTACTATTGTTTCTTGACTGCTCCTCCCTTGTCTCTGCATCCTCTTTCTTCCCTGATTAGCAGCTGTTTGAATCTGCCCTTTGCAACTTAGGGAAGATCAAGGAGGCTGGAATCTATTCCCTACAAACAAGAAATGGGGGACACAGAAAGGCTTCTGTGCCCAGGAGCCCTACAGGGTCCTGCTTGGTTTCA
This sequence comes from Neophocaena asiaeorientalis asiaeorientalis, assembly GCF_003031525.2. Lineage (NCBI taxonomy): Eukaryota > Metazoa > Chordata > Mammalia > Artiodactyla > Phocoenidae > Neophocaena > Neophocaena asiaeorientalis. The sequence continues at coordinate 1,279,570 of NW_020185332.1, read as the reverse complement.
GTATCAAATTCCTTCTTCATCTTATGGGGTTTATGCATTTCCAACTTCGTAGATCACATGTTTAATCAATTACCTGGAGTGTAGCTAGAGTAATTTGCTTATGTTACCAAGACTTAGCCAAGGGACTTGTAAATTCTAAAGTGTCCCTGACCAGACTTTGTCTTTGGAAAGCAACTTACTGAAAATTCTGATCACATAGCATGTAAAAGGGTAAAAAGTCCTGGAAGGTTATCTGGGCCAATGTTTCTCAAACCTGGGTTCATGGACCCTTGGGAGTTCCACTGATGAGTTCTTGGAGTCTAGAAGTTATCTATGAATATTTAAAATTTTAGATATCCTTCTATCACATTCCAAAGTTAACATAAATGCCTTCCAGATCACCTGGCTAGCCACCTTATAAGTGAGTCTGGAAACAAGGATTTACTGTTCCACACAAAGTACTTATCTTGGCACCCAGTTATCAACTAAAATAATATCACGTAACTTAAAAAAAAATGTAGATATAATTCACATACCATAAAATCCATCCTTTTAAAGTGTACAATTCAGTGGTTTTTAGTATGTTCACAAGGTTAATGATTCACAGCTATTACTACTATATAATTCCAGACCGTTTTCATTACTCCTAAAAAAAATCCCTATGCCCATTGGCAGTCATTACCTATTCTTCTTTTAGGGGAGCAGAATTTGCCACCCTGAGCTATGTCTCTTTGGCATATTGATTGTTTTAAGCTGGTTATTTTCTGGTAAACAGCAGACAGGGAAGGGCTCTGAAAACCAAGTAGGAGTTGCCTTTTCATAAGAAACGTTTACATTTGTAAGGGAAATCTCCCCCTTCTACCTGGAAGAAGATGACCAAATCTCTATAAACATCAGTGGGAAGGCAACTTAAATCTGCATCACCATCCCCTTTGTTTACTGTGCTTTTCCAGGTAACCTCCCCAAACGGACTCTCCCCACTCTAAACACCTTTTGTCTTTAGCTGACGGTGGTATTTAAGGTGAGGCCATTTTGGTGAGTTACTCAGTTTTCCTGGGTCTCTCCCACATATGCATGTAATTAAACTTTGTTTGATTTTCTCCTGTTAATCTGTCTCATGTCAATTTAATTCTTAGACCAGCCAGAAGAACCTGGAAGGGTAGAGGAAAATTTCTCCATCCCTGCTCCCTCTCCTCCCCAACCCCTGACAACCCCTAATCTACTTTCTCTCTCTTTGGATTTGCCTATTCTGGACATTTTATATAAATGAAATCATGCAATATGTGGCTTTTGAGTCTGGCTTCTTTCATTTAGGATGTTTCCAAGGTTCATCCATGTTGTAGCATGTATCAGCACTTTATTTCTTTTTTAACGGCTGAATATTTTCCCATCGTATCCCATTTTGTTACGGAATGCAAGGTCATGTGCCTGACACACAGTGAGGCCAAACAAACCAAAACTTCGGAGTTTAGAGCAGGGAAAGATTTATTGCAGGGCCAAGCAAGAGAATGCGTGGCTTGTGCTCAAAAAAACCTGAACTCCTCCATGGGCAAAATTTGGGATGAGGGCTACAGGGTGTGTGGCTTTCTTCCCGTTGATTGGTGGTGAGTTAACAGGGTGGTGTTTCAGGAATCTTGTGCTCAACCTTAAGTTACCATCCTCTGCTTGGGTTCCTGCAGAAGAACTCAAAGATTTTGTTAGGTATATTCCTTGAGAAGGAACCAGGACCTGGTCCCTGCACTATTGTTTATTGACTGCTCCTCCCATGTTTCTGCATTCCCTCCCTTTCCTGATTAACAACTGTTTGAATCTGCCCTTTGGAACTCATGCAAGGTCTAGGAGGCTGAAAGAAGCCTATTTCCTACAAACAAAAAACAGGGGATATGGAAAGGATTTGTACATGGGATGGCCCCACAGGGTCCTGCTCGCTTTCTGTTTGTTTCCACTTTCTGGCCACTGTGAGTAATGCTGCTGCTGAAACTATGCAACTCTGATTGGGACCTGAACCCATGCGCTGGGACTCGAACCCAGCCAAAACCCAGATTGGGACTTGAACCCACAGTCTTTTAACTGAGATCACACACCTGGTCTTAGGGCTTAATGAAGCTCAGGTTCTTGATGTCTCATCGCAGAAAGAATTCAGTGAGAGACAGTGATAAGTAAGTAGTGGATTTATTTAGAGACAACACATTCCCTAGACAGAGTTTGGGCCATCTCAGAAGGCCAAACAGTACCAGGGTATGAAGTTGTCAGTTTTTATAGGGGTGGGTAATTTCATAGGCTAATGAGGGGGAGGATTATTCTAAGTATTTTGGGAAAGGGGTGGAGATTTCCAGGAATTGGGCCACCACCCACGTTTTGATCTTTGATGGTTGGCCTCAGAACTGTCATGGCACTGGTGGGTGTGTCACTTAGCTTATGCTAATGTATTACAATGAGGGTGTAATGAGGCTCAAGGTCCACTGGAAGTCAAATCTTCTGCCATCTTGGATCTAGTTTGTTCTAACCAGTTTTTGTCATGCCCTATGTCTATGTCATTCTTTTAAAGTTTGTGCCCTGCCCCCTTCCCTCCTGTTTCACTATGAGAAACTTTTAATTCTAAGTTATAAAAATTTGGGTCTGTACATCTTCAGATATGTTCTTGGGGTCTGTGATTTCTCAAATTTGAGAAATACTGCTGCAGGATGACTCCATTGCTTAATAAATAAAGAAATTGATCAGGTCACACAGAGTTAATGGAAGCTTCCATGATTCATAGCACAACCTTGCTGTCTTTCTTATCTATGAGAAGTGGACATCTTGATTTAGGGCCTTCCCAAGTTATCTGTTTTGTTCTTGAATGGCAAGAGCCACCACTAGCAGTATGGTTAACCCTTAACCAATAACTCTGGTGTATGTTGATCCAGCCCAGATGCTTGGCAGCTTTTAATTCTCCAAACTCTTGGCCTGAATACTGGTAATATTTCCTCAGGCTAAAAGCCAGCAAAAAGAATCACCTGGCCAAACATCCCCATTCAGCCTGCTTTTCTTCTAGTGTCCTCCCAGGGGAGCTTTTTGGACAAACAAAGCTTGTTGACCCAGTTTGAAGGCCTGGAAAATTATCATGTGAGTCACTGGGACAGCAGAGCTAAGTGCCAGGCCCTTGAGAAACTTTAAGCACAGGCCTCCAGTGTCATTTGTGTCCCAGTAGGGTGGGACCTGGAATCCCAGGGAAGCCTGCCTCTTTTCACCCAGCTGCTCCTCCAGGTGGTTTCCAAGCTCCTTGGCTCTGTGTATGCTGCTGCATAGGCCTATTCCTGTTTTCCTCCACAACGGGCTTTGACTCTAGCTGTTCAGAGTGACAGCTCGGTTGCAGGAAACCAAAACAAACCCAGATACTTAAAGGAAGACATGTAGTATTGTTTGGAGCAAGGCCACAGGCTCTCTCTGGGAAGGAAGTGCTGAAGCAGCTATAAAAGTTTCAAATTAAAGACCAAGAATCCAGAGGCAGTATTTTAAAATAATAGTCACACGAGTGAGGCAGGGTCTTGCAAAAGAGTACCTCCAGATTACTTAAGGGGTGTTTTATAATGTTCTGAAGATGCTACTTCCTAAATTACACAAAGAGCTGGAGAAACATAGCCAGGAAAGCAATGAGGGTAAAACTTGTTACATTTAGATGGGGTGGACAATTTATAGCTTAGATGGTATGATGTCAGAAAGTGCCAAAAGCTTTACTGGTCCTCAAATAACTCTCCCATGGGTATATAGAACTGCTGGGGAAGGGTGAGTACCAAAGTGGGGGCTTCTGAAGATCTAGTACAGCCTGAGGACTAAAGAGTAGGGGTTGATAGGAACAGGTGTGGAGAAAGGTCACTCATGGCCTTTATCTGTTTCTTTTTTTTTCTTTTTTTTTTTTAAAGTAACACCTTATTTCAAGACTTATTCTAGAGTCTTAATCATCAGGAGGATATAGTTTTAACACATAAGTCGATCCAGGATTGTATAATTGTATGAATTCATGTTTGGTGGGTGTTTTAAGAGAGTGACTATTAAATTCCTCCCACTATAGGAATGGCACATGAAGTCTCTCTCCTTCATGGTTTTGGAGGATCAACTTCTGTGCCTGGAAGAACTAGAAGAAGACCATTTGATTACCAAGTTTTTGGTATCTTCAGCCTCACTATTGTCTTTCCCCTCACTTCACTTCTGACTTTCTCCCTTTATCCTTTCTGCTTCTGCCTACTTCTGACAGATCTGGCAAAAATACAGAAGATTTGCAGAAACAGGCTGTTCACTTCCCACCCTGGTGCTGTCACTGCAGATTGCTTCAGAACTGCTGTCTCCTGTGCTTGGACAAAGTGTCGGGCATCCTTCTTTGTCTTCACAATCCTGGCGTCTGCCCTGTCTGCTGAGTGCCTTGCAGAGCCAGCAGGCCAGCCCCAGGTATGCCCTCTGTGTGCTTAGGCAGAAGACTGAAGGGGGCCTAGAGAGACTATTCAGAATTAGATAATAAAGATAAAAGAGGGGCGGAATCAGGTAAAGGTAAGCATTTCATGTGTCTAACTGTATCTTCCTGATGCATGACAGTAATGTGCTAACAGCACTGTCCATTAGAACTTTCTGTGATAATGGAAACCTTCTACATCTGTGCTGTCCAATATGGCAACGACACATGGCTATTGAGCACTTGACGTATGGCTAGTGAGGAATTGAAGTTTTTATTGAGTTTAATTTTAATTAATTTAAATAGTCATTAATGACTATTGACCTAGAGATACTGGTGTTTTAAAAGATAGCAGAGAGGGCTTCCTTGGTGGCGCAGTGGTTGAGAGTCCGCCTGCCGATGCAGGGGATATGGGTTCGTGCCCCGGGTCCGGGAAGATCCCATATGCCGTGGAGTGGCTGGGCCAATGAGCCATGGCCGCTGAGCCTGCGCGTCCGGAGCCTGTGCTCCACGACGGGAGAGGCCACAACAGTGAGAGGCCCGCGTACCGGAAAAGAAAAAAAAAGATAGCAGAGAAAAAGTAGGAGGCCAGACATTGGTGTTTGAGTCCTGGGTTCAAAACCCAGCTCTCCTATGTCGTTAGCTTTGTAACCCAAGGCAAGACACTTAACCTCTCTGTACCTTTTATTTTTTATTTTTTTCAGTTAAGGTATAGTTGATTTACAATGTTGTGTTAATTTCTGCTGTGTATATATACATCTTTTTTGTATTCTTTTCCATTATGGTTTATCACAAGATATTGAATATAGTTCCCTGTGCTATACAGTACGACCTTGTTATTTATCCTCTCTGTACCTCTTTTTACACAGCTGTAAGGTGGGGCTAATAATGTCCACTTTATGGTGTTGTGATAGGTAAGATGGATGGGGCCTTGGGTGGGAGGAAAGAGTCATTTACCAGTGTACTCAATCAACAAAACTGGCCACAAGTTATCTGGGAGAGGCAGAGGAGGCCCAGGGGATGTGTACCCTTTTCACAAACCAGGGTGTGGATTAACACCTGTGTTGCCAAATTGTTGCAGTTGCGTTAAGATCTCACATTCACAGCTCCTTTTACTTTTTCAGTGTTTTCACTGGAGTCTTACACTTTTATTCTGAGTTCTGTTCCCATCACCTCTCCAGTGAGCCAATAGTGTGATATTTGTGCTGGCGTTGACCTATTCACAAAAACAGGTAACAAAATTCTGTTCTCTGGAAGGCAACAACTGTAATCTCTGCCACCTGAGAATCCCATACACGGCTTCCACATGACTGAGAAGAAATGTTTTGTCCTGCTATCTCATCCTTTCTCTGGCTGAGTCTGTAAATACCTGCTACTCAGGCACTCAAGAGCAACTGCAGGTTTTAATCTAACCTTTGCACAAACATTTGCCTATATCTTCATGCCTATAATTATTTAATTGTTTTCTTTTAATGCCTATAAATAGGAGCTTTGTAATCTAAGAAAAGATGAGGAAAAACAGAACCATAGAACTAAAACTCAGAAAACCTCTTCCCATCTTGTTGTGTACAACCGCGCCCCCTGTTGACCGAGGCATGCCACTTTAAAACTACAGAAACATTTCTCTGCAGCTTGATTGAGGGAAAATTGATATACCATAAACTGCACTATTTAAACTGCACACTTCGATGAGTTTTAACATGTGTACATGCCTGTGAAACCACCACAGTCAAGATAATGAGCAGTTACATCCTAGCTTTTCCATTTTAGGGTCAAACAGGGTGAGTGCTCCCAGCTCAGAACTAACTGGTAAAAGCAAGAGCTTCCTCTTCAAAATAGTGGCGCTGGCCCTGAAGGGCCATCTTCATTTCACTCTCTGTTATCATTGGAGAGGCAGCTCTCCATTTGACCTCTCTGTGGCTTTTCCTCCTTCCCCACAGTTACAACATTCCTCATGCTGTTTAAGGCCCCTTTCTCTGCTGAATCATCCACTTCTTATCAATAGGCTCCTTTTCAATCTTAAAAACAAAGAAAAACAAAAAATTAAACACCTCTTCCTAACTCCTCCCCATTCCTTCCTTCAGTCACTCATTGCTCTCTCTCCTGCTTTCTTGTTCGTGGCCAGACTTCCAGAAATAGTTGTCCAAATTCACTCCCTCCACTTCCTCACTCCCTCCTCTCTCTCAAAGCCACCCCTCCCCACGACCACACAGACACTGTTCTTGGCCAGGTCACTCACTAACCTCCCTGTTGCTACATCCTGTGAACCCGTCTCAGTCCTTGTCATACTCTGACACCACTGACCACTCTGTCCTTTGTTTGCTTGCTTTTAAAAAGTAACTGATGCTCCTTTTTAAAAAACAGTCAAACAATGAATAAAAGCATTAGGAGGCTCCTCCTAGGCTTGCCCTGTCTCACTGCTGCAGCCAGAGCTGCAAGAATCCCTGTTCAGCTGCTCAGTGCACAGAGTAGCCTCAGGAAGTCCCAGAAATTAGCCACTGTAGACTTCTAACTTGGGGAAAGTCCCTTACTTGCTCTATTATAGACACCAGAGAAGCTAAGAAATGTTTATAAACAAGCACACAAACAAATAAACAAAAAGAGAAGGGAGTGCATTTAGTGACTCTTGAACTTTGGTCTTAAGGGTTGCTTTCAATACTGCCTTAGAGGTGACATGGTGGCTGGGTCTGCATGACTAGCCCCTGTTGGTCTCTCCAGGTAAGAAGCCCTTCTGTGCCTGGCTTTCCTAATAGCCACCTGTTGTTTTCCTCTTTCTAAAGCTTATCATTAGGAAAATGTTAGGAATGAAGAATATAGGCATCTGGAATCTTGTGAAGCTGATTTAGCAGCTATTAAGGCCTATAGGTTTGGAGACACATACAAAAAGATGGGGTTTTCATGACCAGTGTTTTTACCCAAGACAAAGTACAAAGCAGGAAATAAAAATCACCCCCCAAATCTCACCACCCAGAGCAATAGCCATAGCAATTTTGGTGAGTATCCTTTACACATCTCTATACTGTATATACACAAAGAAGTGTATATACAGTTTCACATACATGGGATCATAATTTACATGTTATTTTGTTGTTGCTATTTTCAGTCAGAATATGCAATGGATAGATTTCCAAATCAATAACTATAGACTAATACCATGATTGTTAACGCTCGCCAACCATTCAGGATATTTATAAACCATGATTTACTCACCCAGTGTCCTATTGTTGGGCCGTTAGGTTGTTTGCATTTTCTGATACCATATATTACATACACAGTGATCAGCATCTTGTGTTCAGCTTTTGGTTTTTGTTCAATTTTCCCCTCAGGCTAATTTCTAGAAGTGGACTAGCTTAATACAATGGCATGTACATTTTACATTTTGATACAATTAGGCTAACTTTCTACCAGAAATGTTATACCAATTTATTTTCCCACAGACACTGAATTTAAAACATCTTTGCCCCACTGTCACCAACATTGGGTTTTATCCATTTCTGGTGTTAAATGTGGCTTTTGTAGACTGATTCCGTTTGTTTGATCGATTTGAGTATTTTCTTTCAATAAGTTAATCTCATTCACATTTATTATTGTAATTATTATATATCGTTTTAGTTCTGTAATCTTATTTTGTTTTCTGTTTTTATGCTTCTTTGGCATATCTTTATTTTTCTACTTTTCAGTAGATTCTCTTTCTGGTCAGTTTTTTCTTTCAATTTATTTTATTTATTTATTTATTTTTGGCTACGTTGGGTCTTCGTTGCTGCACACTGGCTTTCTCTAGTTGTGGCGAGTGGGGGTTACTCTTTGTTGCGGTTCTTGGGCTTCTCATTGTGGTGGCTTCTCTTGTTGCAGACCACCGGCTCTAGGAATGCGGGCTTCAGTAGTTGTGGCACATGGGCTTAGTTGCTCCGCGGCATGTGGGATCTTCCCGGACCAGGGCTCGAACCATGTCCCCTGCACTGGCAGGCGGATTGTTAACCACTACGCCACCAGGGAAGCCCTTTCTGGTAATTTTGAGGGTAATTTTGCTTGCTTTTAATTCTGTAAATGGACATTTGTGCCTTTCATTATATACCTAGGTACACATTTCTCAAACAGTACGGTATTTACTGCTCTCTAAAAATAGCTAACGTTTATTGTGTGTTTACTGTGCCCACATAACAAACCTATGAGGTAGGTGATGGTGTGTGTGTTCTTTCCTTCCTCCAACTTGCCTATATCTCCAGGCCTGGGTCATCTAATCTGCGGGGTTTGTATACTCTTAAAATTCCCTTGGAAAGAAAAATCACACGCTGGTTGGGCCTGAGCTCAAATAGCTCCTCCTGCCCAGTTGGGCAGCGATGATTATTTCTGTTTAGAACCATTAAGTGTCCCTCCCTCCTCCCACCCTGACAGTCGACAGTATCCCAAAAGCATTATTTTTTAACCAATCCAAGCTGTGCTGGTATAGACTGTACTTTCACATGGGTAATCTCATTGGGTCCTCACAGCAAGCCTGTAGAAAAGCCTCTAATCTCCCACATTAGTGACAAGAAAACTGAGGTTTACAGAAAGCATGTGTGATTTGTCTTTGTGATTGGTACTCTGTGGATACGCTCAGGTAATGTGCCTTGATAGCCACATTAAAAAAATAAAAGAATAAAACAATCAAAACCAAGATAATCCAGAACACCAAATTAAAATTATTTTAGGTCCTTGCCAAAGAATATAATTTTAATTGGATGCTATTTAGCTCTTATCTCTCTGTTGAAAGAAGTTATATTTGTGAAAAATTGCTTGAAGTGTGTAAAAAGTCCATCCCTCTCTCTAAATAAGCATTTTCTAGAAGGGGTTGATTGGATGTTGTGCAGGATGTTACTTCGGTGTTACACAAAAAAATGAATATGGTCAACTAATGATGGAAAACACTGAGTTACAGTTGTTCATGGAAACTGCTTGGAGAGTTGCTTTTAATAGGCTCGTGTGAACAATGAATCTACAAGATGAAGATATCATATGCAAACTGATTTGACCTCTATTAATATCTAATAGGATACTAGTGTTCTGTGGAACACAATTTGAGAAACGCTGCTGGGTGGGCAATAGTTTCCCATCAAATCACCCACTAATTATTAATGGAAGTAAGTAAGACCAGGTCTGCTAAGCATAAAGCAATTTTTGGAGAGAAATATAAAACATTTCATTTATTTGCTTTCAGAATTAAGGACAAAGATCATAAAACTCGATTTGAGTGAGAAGGTGAACCAGTATTTCTTGGATATTTGCTCTGTGTTGGCTCTTTTACATACTTTATCTCCAGTAATCCTGACAACAACTCTGGGGTAGACATCATTTCCCCACTTCACAGTTAAGGAAAGTAAAGTTTAGAGGGGATAATAATTTGCTTAAGATCCACAGTCCTTGGAATTGAGGAACTAGGATTTGAATCCCTGTCTATCTGATCTGAAGCCTGTGCTCTATCCTCTATATTACTTCTCAAATTATTTTAAAATGTTTTTCCATATTGGAAAGCTAAGGGAAAGAAATAGAGGGAAAATAAGATAAGGAAAGAAAATGAGAGAAGAAAGAGACAGAAATAGAGCAAGAAAGGGAAAGGCAGACAGAAGAACCAAGAGAGAAAGCCTGGGTTGGTTTGTTTTAAGATAGCGACACGGAGCTGTACAAAGAAAGAAAGACATAGAGATAGATATGTATTTTTTAAAAAGTCGAACACAATTCCTAGAGTTTTGCACACAGAGACAGATACACAGAAGCTGACTGATGTTTGCACAAACATATCCCTCATTTTAAAATGCAGACCTTTTTTTCTATATGTGTTAGCATATAGTATTTGTTTTCCTCCTTCTAACTTACTTCACTCTGTATGACAGACTCTAGGTCCATCCACCTCACTACAAATAACTCAGTTTTGTTCCTTTTTATGGCTGAGTAATATTCCATTGTATATATGTGCCACATCTTCTTTATCCATTCATCTGTTGATGGACACTTAAGTTGCTTCCATGTCCTGGCTATTGTAAATAGTGCTGCAGTGAACAAAAAATGCAGACCTTTGAGTTAGTAATCCCAAAGGTAAACATAACTAAAATCATCAGTTAAAATATTTTTATTTCTATGTCAAGTTGGGAAGTACAGATGTTTTTGAAATCATATCTTCATGAATTTTGGTTAGAAAAATCTCTACTGTCCTTGGAAAATAGAGAATGCCACATGTCATAGGAGAAAATGGTCCCAGAAAATCATTCCTATCTTGAGGGCCCTTAGAATATCGCTAATAAAAACTTTCAAAACCAGATGCTATTATTAAGCTTTTTAGTCAGAATATCTGGTCTGATATTTGTGCTGTCTGTTAGATAGAATTAAGATAAGAGCCAAATCTGGCATGAGAGTGGAAAGGAATTCTTCTTCCCTTTCCTAAAATGTTGGGATTGTAGCTAGATAATGTGCTTTATGCAATACCTAGCATGATGTTTAAAATTTAGGCTTTTGAAATGAGACTGTTGATTTCTTTTGTTCCTTTATAACTAAAGATCTTTGGAGATAGGGATGGAGATAGGGAATACCTAGTGGTTTGGCTAAAAACATGCTAAAAGCCAATTTGGTAGGAAATAATTTTGTTAAAATGAGGAATTAATGAAAATTATATCTTCTCATTTGTTTATGTCTTTGTAACTTTTTGTACCATGGGGTGATTTTTATAACTGTGTGCATCTGTCAGAATATTTGCTTCTTTTCATTTTAATTCATCCTATGTGATCAGCTAGTTATTTTTAATTTCTTTAAGCTCTTTGCAGTTTTACCAATATGTTTACCAGTTTCTTTGCTCACAATTGCTTCTGGCACCCATTCCTTCCCTCATAGTTCAGTTTCTTTCTTCCTGAGTATATCCTTTAATAGCTTTTTCGGCAAGAACCTATGAAAAAGTAAACTCCCAGTATTTGTATGTCTGGAAATGTCTTGAGTGAGGATATAGGAGTCTGATATTGTCCCTCAGCACTTTGGAAATGATATTCCAATATTTGGACACCTATTTTTGCTCATGAGAAGTCTGCTGTAAGTCTAATAAGTAGTCATGACTTTGAAGATAAGCTTTATCATCTCTGTGGTAGTTTTAAGATTTTTCTCTTTGACTTTGATGTTCCATAGTTTCACTGCAATGTATCTAGGTAAGGGTGTGTTATTTTTCCTGCTTGGCTAGTGGGCTTCTTCAATTAAAAAAAAAGCTTTAGGGAGACTTTCAAGATGGTGGAAGAGTAAGATGTGATGATCTCCTTCCTCCCCACAAATAAATCAGAAATACATCTACATGTGGAACAACTCCTACAGAACACCTACTGAACGCTGGAAGAAGATCTCAGACTTCCCAAAAGGCAAGAAATTCCCCATGTACCTGCGTAGGGCAAAAGAAAAAAGTAAAAACAGAGATAAAAGAATAGAGACAGGACCTGCACCTCTGGGAGGGAGCTGTGAAGAAGGAAAAGTTTCCACACACTAGGAAGCCCCTTCACTGGCAGAGATGGGGGTGGCAGAGGGGGAGCTTTGGAGCTAAGGAGGAGAGCGCAGCAACAGGGGTGCAGAGGGCAAAGTGGAGAGATTCCCGCACAGAGGATTGGTGCCGACCAGCATTCACCAGCCCGAGAAGCTTGTCTGCTCACCCACTGGGGCGGGTGGGGATGGGAGCTGAGGCTTGGGCTTCGGAGGTTAGATCCCAGGGAGAGGACTGGGGTAGGCTGCGTGAACACTGCCTGAAGGGGCTAGTGCACCACAGCTAGCCTGGAGGGAGTCCGGGAAAAAGCCTGGAGCTGCGGAAGAGGCAAGAGACCATTGTTTTGTAGTGCGCGAGGAGAGAGGATTTAGAACACAGCCTAAACGAGCTCCAGAGACGGGTGCGAGCCGCGGCTAGTGCGGACACCAGAGACAGGCATGAAATGCTAAGGCTGCTACTGCAGCCACCAAGAAACCTGTGTGCAAGCACAGGTCACTGTCCACACCTCCCCTCCCGGGAGGCTGTGCAGCCCGCCACTGCCAGGGTCCCGTGATCCAGGGACAACTTACCCGGGAGAACACACAGCGTGCCTCAGGCTGTTGCAACGTCATGTCATCCTCTGCCGCCGCAGTCTCGCCCCGCACTCTGTACCCCTCCCTCTCCCTGGCCTGAGTGAGCCAGAGACCCCTAATCAGCTGTTCTTTTAACCCCGTCCTATCTGGGCTGGGAACGGACGCCCTTAGGCGACCTACATGCAGAGGCGGGGCCAAATCCAAAGCTGAACTCTCTTTCTGATCTTTTATTGTTAGAGTATAGGAATGCAAGAGATTTCTGTGTATTCATTTTGTACCCTACAACTTTACCAAACTCATTGATGAGCTCCAGTAGTTTTCTAGTAGAGTCTTTATGATTTTCTGTGTATAGTATGTCATCTGAGAACAGCGATAGTTTTACTTCTTCTTTTCCAGTTTGGATTCCTTTTGTTTCTTTTCTTCTCTGATTGCCATGGCTAGAACTTCCAAAAGTATGTTGAACAAAAGTGGTGAGAGTGGACATCCCTGTCTTGTTCCTGATCTTAGAGGAAATGCTTTGAGTTTTTCTCTGTTGAGGATGATGTTAGCTGTGCATGTTGTCACCTGTGGCCTTTATTAAGCTGAGGTATGTTCCCTCTATGCCCACTTTCTGGAGAGTTCTTTTTTTTTTTTGCGGTATGCGGGCCTCTCACTGTTGTGGCCTCTCCTGTTGCAGAGCACAGGCGCCGGACGCACAGGCTCAGCGGCCATGGCTCATGGGCCCAGCCGCTCCGTGGCATGTGGGATCTTCCGAGACCGGGGCACAAACCCGCGTCCCCAGCATGGGCAGGCGGACTCTCAACCACTGCGCCACCAGGGAAGCCCTTTCTGTCTTTCTTTTTTTTTTCTTTTTTAATTACTTAAATTAAAAAAAATTAATAATTATTTTTTATTTTAAAAACTTTATTTTATTTTATTTTTCTTTCTTTCTTTTTTTCTCCCTTTTCTTCTGAGCCGTGCGGCTGACAGGGTCTTGGTGCTCCGGCCGGGTGTCAGGCCTGTGCCTCTGAGGCGGGAGAGCCAAGTTCAGGACATTGGTCCACCAGAGACCTCCTGGCTCCACGTAATATCAAACGGTGAAAGCTCTCCCAGAGATCTCCATCTCAATGCTAAGACCCAGCTCCACTCAATGACCAGCAAGCTACAGTGCTGGACACCCTATGCCAAACAACTAGCAAGACAGGAACACAACCCCATCCATTAGCAGAGAGGCTGCCTAAAATCATAATAAGGTCACAGACACCCCAAAACACACAACCGGATGTGGTCCTGCCCACCAGAAAGACAAGATCCAGCCTCATCCACCAGAACACAGGCAACAGTCCCCTGCACCAGGAAGCCTACACAACCCACTGAACAAACCTTAGCCACTGGGGGCAGACACCAAAAACAATGGGAGCTACGAACCTGCAGCCTGGGAAAAGGAAACCCCAAACACAGTGAGTTAAGCAAAATGAGAAGACAGAGAAACACACAGCAGATGAAAGAGCAAGGTAAAAACCCACCAGACCAAACAAATGAAGAGGAAATAGGCAGTCTATCTGAAAAAGAATTCAGAGTAATGATAGTAAAGATGATCCAAAATCTTGGAAATAGAATGAAGAAAACTCAAGAAACGTTTAACAAAGACCTAGAAGAACTAAAGAGCAAGCAAACAGTGATGAACAACACAATAAATGAAATTAAAAATTCTCTAGAAGGGATCAATAGCAGAACAACTGAGGCAGAAGAATGGATAAGTGATCTGGAAGTTAGAATAGTGGAAATAACTACTGCAGAGCAGAATAAAGAAAAAAGAATGAAAAGATTGAGGAAAGTCTCAGAGGCCTCTGCGACAGCATTAAACGCACTAACATTCGAATTATAGGGGTCCCAGAAGAAGAAGAGAAAAAGAAAGGGACTGAGAAAATATTTGAAGAGATTATCATTGAAAACTTCCCTAATGTGGGAAAGGAAATAATTAATCAAGTCCAGGAAGTGCAGAGAGTCCCATACAGGATAAATCGAAGGAGAAACACTCCAAGACACATATTAATAAAACTATCAAAAATTATATACAAAGAACAAATATTAAAAGCAGCAAGGGAAAAACAACAAATAACATACAAGGGAATCCCCATAAGGTTAACAGCCGATCTTTCAGCAGAAACTCTGCAAGCCAGAAGGGAGTGGCAGGACATATTTAAAGTGATGAAAGGGAAAAACCTACAACCAAGATTATCCTGCAAGGATCTTATTCAGATTCGATGGACAAATTAAAACTTTTACAGACAAGCAAAAGCTAAGAGAATTGAGCACCACCAAACCATCTTTACAACAAATGCTAAAGGAACTTCGCTAGGCAGGAAGCACAAGAGAAGGAAAAGACGTACAAGAACAAACCCAGAACAATTAAGAAAGTGGTAATAGGAACATACATATCGATAATTACTTTAAATGTAAATGGATTAAATGCTCCAACCAAAAGAAATAGACTGGCTGAATGGATACAAAAACAAGACCCGTATCACATTAAAAGGATCATACACCATGATCAAGTGAGGTTTATCCCAGGAATGCAAGGATCCTTCAATATATGCAAATCAATCAATGTGATACAACATATTAACAAATTGAAGGAGAAAAACCATATGGTCATCTCAATAGATGGAGAAAAAGCTTTCAACAAAATTCAACACCCATTTATGATAAAAACCCTGCAGAAAGTAGGCATAGAGGGAACTTACCTCAACATAATAAAGTCCATATATGACAAACCCACACCCAACCTTGTTCTCAATGGGGAAAAAGTGAAACCATTTTCACTAAGATCAGGAACAAGACAAGGTTGCCCACTCTCACCACTGTTATTCAACATAGTTTTGGAAGTTTTAGCCACAGCAATCAGAGAAGGAAAGGAAATAAAAGGAATCCAAATCGGAAAAGAAGAAGTAAAGCTGTCACTGTTTGCAGATGACATGATACTATACATAGAGAATCCTAAAGACTCTACCAGAAAACTACTAGTGTTAATCAATGAATCTGGTAAAGTAGCAGAATGCAAAATTATTGCACAGAAATCTCTTGCATTCCTATACACTAATTGTGAATTATAGCTAGTGGAAAGCAGCCACATAGCACAGGGAGATCAGCTCGGTGCTTTGTGACCACCTAGAGGGGTGGGATAGGGAGGGTGGGAGGGAGACGCAAGAGGGAGGAGATATGGGGATATATGTATATTATACCTGATTCACTTTGTTATAAAGCAGAAACTAACACCATTGTGAAGCAATTATACTCCAATAAAGATGTTAAAAAAAAATCCTGAAAACACCCGTATTTCTCCAAATACTATCCCTCCTCCAATTTTCTTTATTTGTTACTCTGATTGAATTTATGTGAGATCTTCTCATTTTATCCTCCATGTCTCTGATTTACTTTTAAGTGTTTTTAAAAAAATATCTCTGTGCTACATTTTGCATGATTTCTTTATATCTAGCTTCCAATTTATTAATTTATTTTCAGCTATGTCTAATAGTCTGTGTAATCTGTCCATTAAGTGTTTTTCACAATGATTATATTTTTTTTTCAATTTTTTGTTTTTTGGCTGTACCACATGACCTGCAGGTCCTTAGTTCCCCGACCAGGGATCAAACCTGCGCCCCCTGCTGTGGAAGTGCAGAGTCTTAACTGCTGGACCGCCAGGGGCGTTCCAATGATTATATATTTTGTCTCTGAAATTTCTAATTGGTTCTTTTATCATATTGTTATTTTTGTATAGTGCCCTGTTTTTACATGAGGTATCTATTCCTTATAATGTTTAAAGATGGCACAACATTGTAAATCAACTATACTTCATTAACAAAAAATAACTTCTGTAAACAAACTTTTTTAAAGAAACATTTAAAAATCTCTTTAGATTGCTCGATTATCTTGAGTTTTGGGGGTACACTTTTTCTTGTTTGCTGTTTGTGCCTCTCTCTCTTTTAATCTTCCTCTTAGTGATTTATGTGATTTGTAATTTTTTGACTTTGAGTTTATCTGCAGCAGGGTTTCCCATGGGGTTCTCTGTGCCATGGATTTGAAGGTGTTTCTAACAGGTCAGCTTCACAGTTTGCTGCTGCCAAGACCCTGCAGGTTTCACTAATTATAGAAGAGTTTTTATGTTGAATTTTTAGTTCAAGATTTCTGCATCAGATGCCAAATTGTATGTGTGTGTGTGTGTATGTGTTTTGCCTGCCTAAGGGTATATGAATAAATTAGTCCTTTTTTTAGTTTAGTATTCTGTAGGCACAGAATTAGCAGAATGGAGTAAAAGGTTATAAAATCCATCTCATTTTTCTTAAAGCTATTTTCAGTTCCATATTTCAATTTTGTTTCAAGGCAGTAAAAATTGAGCTTTTACTTTCATTCGTTTATGTTGTTGTAAAGAGTAAAGTTTGTTGTTTTAAATTAAATCATAGTTCAATACTTGGGTGGTTTTTTCATGCCTTCTCTATTAGCTATTGCTGTTTTCTCCTCTGGGATGGAAGGCAGTGAGACTTGAAGAACAGACTTCTTGTCTATAATTTACAGAATTGATTGGAATGCACCGTGAATTATCCTTGTGAAACTTTAATGATTCACTGCTAGTTGGGGAATTGGAAACTATTGATTCATGTTCTGCCCCGGGAGATGTTTCTTCTTTCTGTTAAGTGTGTATTATAGAGTTGGGTTTGGGTTTTCACTCTGCCAACAGTCAGACTGTTGCCCACTTTTAAATCTACGATGCACGCAGGTAATGTTTTGATACAGAGCCACATATATTTCCACATCTTTCCCTCAAATGTTACCCAGTTAGACCAAACAGAGAAATAAGAGATTTCTCTGTTATCAGAGAATATGTTTGAGACCTGCATTGTCCAATAAGGAAATTACGAGCCACATGTAACCCCTGAACACTTGAAGTGTGGTCAGTTCAAGTTGAGATGCATTGTAAGTGCAAAATACACAGTATGAGAAAGTGAAATATGTCATTAATAATTGTTATATTGATTACATGTTGAAATGACAGTATTTTGGATGAGTATTGGGTTAAATGAATTATGTCATTCATTTTACCTGTTCTTTTACTTTTTAAAATATGTGGCTGGGAATTCCCTGGTGGTCTAGTGGTTAGGACTCCACGCTTCCACTGCAGGGGGCATGGGTTCGATCCCTGGTCAGGGAACTAAGCTGCACAGTGCGGCAAAAAAAAAAAAAAGAAGAAAAATATTTGGTTAAGTCGAAAATTTAATTACTTAGGTGACTTAGGTGGCTAGCATTGTATTTCTATCGGACAACACTGCTAGCTACTGTAGAGTCTTACAAATGGGGAAACCCATAACCCATAAATAATCTAATAAGAACTTATTTCAGTTTATTTTCACCCTGTACTTCCATTCACCTTGAAAAAAAATTTTTTTGTTTTGCAATATCATGATTTTGGGTATGAGTTAATGCTCTACTACCACAATGCAGGTTAACGAAAAGGGGGTTGCATCTCACCTAGGTGAGGTTATAAGGTCAGCATATAAGGTAAAAATTGGATATAGTCAAACTTACCCTTGAAAATCCCTTAGGAAGGCCTCAAGCTGTCCCTGACACACTATCTTTTATTAAGTCCCATCTAGATAATTTTTTTGTCTAGTATGAGGGCAGATCACTGTTTTTTTTTACTGAAACCAGATGAAGTAGTTGGTTTGTGTTTGGTGCCATTTATAGTGAAATATGAATCTTAAATCCACACTCACCCTCAGCATGGAGAGATGCCTGCCTAGGAGAAGTCGGAGGGAACTGGGGTCCATGTGGGAGCAGCAGATTTACAATTCTTGCTTGCATGCGATAAATACCTGCTTTATTTCTCTCTCTCATCTCCCATCAATCTTTCTCAGCTTCTTTCTCTTTATGTTTGCCGAGTTTTGATAGATGAATTTGCATACTTCAGTACATAAAGATCTCTCCAGTTCTAATATTCTGTGGACCTGTGACTCTAAACGTTCATAGAAAGCTATGATGAGGTTGTACAATACTGTAAATATATTTAATGCCACTGAACAGTACAATTAAGATGGTAAATTTTATGTTACATGTATTTTACAACAATCTCAAAAAAGTCATAATGAAACATTTGGTGGGGTAAAAATGTGGGACTTTTGGAGTCAGATAGAACTGGTGAATAGAAATGTCACAGGTTGGGTTCTTCAAGAGCAAACTCTGAGACTGACTTTAGCATACAGGATATTTATTTTTTAAAATTCTCTTGGAATCAATACCTATGGAAGGGAGAGGAAGGAAGCAGCAGTGGGTACAGGGAAAAGCAGGGCTGTTCTGCAGGCTCTACACCAGCCTCAATCAGCCCTTTGGGGAGCTCTGGAGCAAAAATGGCCCTACAGAATTGTCCCAGCCCTAAGGTGAAATGGCCAGGCCTTTCTACCCCAACTTCAGTAAAGTGAGCTGTCCCTGGAAGGGTGTAACCGTGGATGAGGTGGCTCTCTATGGCAAAGGCAATTCCTGAAAAGCGGTCTACAAACAAGGGCAACAAGTCCTTCCTTGAAGGGAGATCTGTACAATACACTCAAGATGTCACCACAGAATTATTTATTTATTTATTTATTGCTACCCAGCATCTATTTCACCCCTTCAAAAGTGCACCCTGAATTCCTTTAGAAGAATTACTTCTTCTACAGCATGGGCTTCTTCATGGGATAGTAAATTTTATGTCCTGCCCTCCTTCTGAAGTTAAAAATCAATTGAGGTTTCTTTTCATGAACTTTGAATCTTGTACAAAATGACAGAGGATGAAAAAAAGGTTGACATTCACACTTTCCAGACTAGAGTATGGGGTCATCCCTGTTGCCCTGGTTCCAGCCTGTCTCCTTCAGCTTCCCATTCATTCTTTCAATTCCCATTCATTCATTCAATATCCCTCTAATTAATTCCCCCCTTTTGGGTTGAACTTAGCCAATTTCTTTTGCTTGCAACCAAATAATCCCAACTGATGTGCTAGGGTTCAGATCCTGACTTCACCACATACCAGTGTTTGATCTTGAGGATGTCTCTTGAGTCTTGGTTTTCTCATCTGCAGTTTGAGTACAATAGAATCTACCCTGCAGGGTAGAGCCAGGGTAAGGGATAGTGTCTTGACTCAAAATTGTAACTAGTAGTCTAAAAGGGTTATAAAACTAATAAAGACAGTCTCAACCTCCCTCCCCCCAAGTTTACACTGTGAATTACTCTGGGTTTATAGTGAAATCCTTAAAAATTGCTAATATTGGAGAAGATAACTAATAACTGCTTTGGGATTTAGTTGTATTAAATAAACTCTGTTTTGATGGGTATTTTTCATGTGTAGAGATACTGTAATTTGGCCCATGTTGTATGTGATTTGTTGTGTAGATGACAACATGTGGAATTTAAATTGGGTTGTATTGTACTTTACCACAAAGAGAAGGATGGGGAAAAAATGAAAAGATTCATTAATAAAGTTCTTCAGATGCAGTAGCTTTTAGACACTGCTCCCTTGTACCTCAAATCAATTGTTACTGCCAACATCAGAATACTTAAATTTCTTTTAGTTGAATTATTTATGCCTTTGTCTTCCTTAGACTACAAGTGAAAAAGGTTGAATGAAAAATTGAATGGTTACTACTGAAATATTTACCAATGTAAGGATATGATGTCTGGGATTTGTTCAAAAACATGTGGATGAGGGCAAATAGGTGGCGAAGTAGATGGAACAGGGTTGGCCTCAGGTTAATGTTTTGGGGGGCTTGGTTATGGTGCTTGGGTTCACTATTTTATTCTGCCTACTTTGTATATGTTTAAAATTTGCTACACTAAAAAATTTTTTAAAAATTGAATGATTACAACTATTAGTTAAAGTATGTATGCATAAAGAAAAGACTGGGAGAGAACACAGAAAAATGAAGAGTTATGTTAGCTGTTATGTTAGGGTAGTTAATTATGGGAGAATTATTTTTTAAATTTTCATTTAATATTTTTCCAATTTTATCTTTCAATAAGTAAATATCCAACAGAAAGAATAAACACACATACAAAAAACCTCTTTGAAGGTAAAAACGGTGGTGTGCTGGAAATGGCTTGTGTGAGATTGAGAAGGCTGGGACTTCCCTCACGATCCAGTGGTTAAGATTTCACCTTCCAATGCAGGCAGTGCGGGTTCAATCCCTGGTCAGGGAGCTAAGATCCCACATGCCTCACAGCCAGAAAGATAAAACATGAAACAGAAGCAATACTGTAACAAATTCAATAAAGACTTTAAAAATGGTCCACATCAAAAAAAAAAAAAAAAGATTGAGAGGGCTGGTTGCTAAATTTTTAAGAATTTTGCATTCTGGTTAACATCGAAACCAACCATTGAAATCAACCATGGTGGGAAATCAACCATGGTGGGAATATTTATACCTTGGAAATCAGCAATCACTAGAAATCAGTACTCCCAAGAACCAGTTGTTAAAAATTTACTAGCACACAACCAGTAAGGACTATGTTGTATACTTTCCTGCCCAGACTTATCTAAAGATCCTGAAATTAATGGGTAGGTACTTATTAATTTATTCTACACATATTTAATGAGGTCCTATTATGGACAAAAAGCTGTGCTAGGCACTTTGGAGACTACAAATTAATCTATAATTACAATGCAATTCCAAACAGGATCACAATAGATTCTTTGGAATTTCTCAAATTGTTTCTAAAGTTCATCTGGAAAACATAATTTTGAGATAAGCTGAGACAATTTTGAAAGAAAGAAAAGAAATATAAGAAGCAGCTGGCACATGGGCAGAAAAAAAATCAATAGAACAAAATAGAAAGCCCCAAAGCAGATTAGTGAACTATGGAGTTTTAGTGTGGGGATTTAAAATATAAAGATGGCATTTCAAAGCAGTGGGGAAAGATGGATTATTCAATAAATGATGTTGCGACAACTGCATATTTATATAAGGAAAAATGCTAAAAAGTAAAACTTCTATTTGGAAAAGTTTCCATTAAAAAAAAGTTAAAATACAAGTAATAAACTGGAGGAAATATATGCAGCACATTTGGTTGACAAGGATTTAATATCCTTAATTCTGTAAAGAGCTTTTATGAATCATTAGGCAAATGGTAAATACCCTAGTAGACAAATGTACAAAGGATTTGAACTAGCAATTCACAATAAAGGAAATTGAAATGGCCAGTAAACATTAAAAAAATTCTTAACTTCACTTGCAAAAGAGAGCTCCTAATTGCACTAAAAGTTAGATATTATTTTTATGTATTATATTAGGAAAGATGAAATTGATGGGCAATAGTCCATATGTTAAAGAATATAGATAGTCAGGAACTCTCATGAAATATTAGGAACAGAAATTGGTATGAGCATTGGGAAGGCATTTCTTCTAGAAATGTATTCAGAGGAAATAAATCTGCAGAAGGATGTTCACTACAACATGTTTATAGTATCAAAACACTAGGAAGATCCTAAATGTTTACCAGTTGGTTAAATAAACTATGGTTCGTTCACACAATGGACCTAAAAAAGAATTTAAACTAGATCTATATTTATTAATGTTGAAAGAAGTTAGCGAAAATATCGGGTTGCTTAACCGTATTATAGGATTTCACGTATATAAAAATAAAATGCACATCTTTATTTGTATATTAGAGGGTCTGAAAGACCCTGTTAATTCTATTTGAGGAAAAAAAGGGAGGGTATCAGTTACTGTGTTTTCACTTGCAAATAGTAGAAAATATAGACACAAATATGCTTAAATAATAAATGGAATATATTGATCAAGTAACCAAAATGCTCAGAGGTGAAGTGGGCTTTGGTGAAGGGTTGATGCAGAAGTTCAACAGTGTCATTCAGCTGCCAGCTTTTCTCTGTCTTGTGCTTTGCCTTCAAAGGTAAAAGCTTCTTGAGGACATTATGCTAAGTGAAATAAGCCAGGCAGAAAAGGACAAATACTGTATGATTCCACTTATAAAAGGTACCTAGAACTGTCAAACTCTTTTGAAGACAGAATGTAGAATGGTGGTTGGCAGGGACTGGGGGGAGGAGGGGAAATGGGAGTTGTGGTTTAATGAGTATAGTTTGTTTTTGTGTTTTTTTGCGAGATGAAAAGAGTCCTGGAGATTTGTTGCACAATAATGTGAATGTAGACTTTAAAATGGTTAACATGTTACATTTTATGTATATTTTACCACAATTTAAAAAAATTACTTAAAAAAAATAAAAGCCTCATCGCAAGCCTGGCTCCCCCTGGTGGTGGAAGGGTTGATGGCACATTCAGGCCTGTGGCTTCTTAGTTCAGGCCCTGCCGGCGCTACCCGGTAGCTCTCTACTTTGTCAGACAGCAGCCCTGGGCTTCCCTCTGATTGGACCATGATAGTGTGGTCATGTGTCTGTTACTGAATCATGCACTATGCTAGCATCACATTCTAAGGACCTCTTTGTAAGTAATTTTGGTTGTCGCAGTGATCGAGCCTTTAGAGTACGGGCCAGAGATAGATTTCTCATAATGTACAGGATAGCCCGATACATTACAGCTTGTCCCCACATCTTGCATGACTTTTAATGTCCCATTTGACATTAATGTAGATTTTAAAAACCTGTTTATAATAACCTGAACCTAGACCCTAACTCCATTCTATACATAAACATGAACTGTTTTTGCATGGTCTTAATATAAACTGAACCTCAAGATGTGAGAATTGGACTTCCCTGGTGGCACAGAGGTTGAGAATCTGCCTGCCAATGCAGGGAACACAGGTTCGAGCCCTGGTCTGGGAAGATCCCACGTGCAGCGGAGCAACTAAGCCCGTGAGCCACAACTACTGAGCCTGCACTCTGCAGCCTGCCAGCCACAACTACTGAAGGCAGCGTGCCTACAGCCCGTGCTCTGCCACAAGAGAAGCCACCGCAATGAGAAGTAGGTGCACTGCAACGAAAAGAGTAGACCCCGCTCGCGGCAACTGGAGAAAGCCCAGGCACAGCAAGGAAAACCCAATGCAGCCAAAAATAAATTAATTAATTTTAAAAAATGCGAGAATTATGGGTAAATTGAGAGAAAATAGTACTTTGTTTCACTTGGAACTTTACCAAGAGTTGTTCACTACTTCAGAAAATCATGTTTTCAACAACCAACACTGCTTCTGAATATTGCAATTCACACTGCATAATGCAATTCACATTGCATATTTTATCTCTGAAACCAGGATGAATCCTACAGTCAATGACATCTTAGATGAAATATGGTACTGAATATTAGTCTGCATTTGTAGCTGTTGCATTCACTTCTCACCTGGATTCTTATGACAACCTCCCAAGCTGGTCTCCCAATCTATTCTCAACAGAGTAGCCAGATTTTCCCTTTTAAAATGTGGGTCAGATCATGTCACTCCTCACCTCAAAACCTTCTAATGTTGCACCTTTTTACTCAGAGTACAAGCCTTACAATGTCCTTTGAGGCCCTGTGAGATATGGTTCTGTTTCCTCTCTGACCCATCTCCTAGTTCTGCTTTTTCTCATACTCCTCACTCCAGACCATCTCACTGGCCACTTACAGCCCATATACTCACCATGCAGGCTTCCGCCTTAGGTCATTTACATGGCTATTCCCTCTGCCCAGATACTTCCCCCTAGATAAGCTGCATGATTCATTCCCTTAACTCCTTCAAATTGAATGTTACCGTCTGGTGAGGCCTGCATCTGATGAGGCCTACCTTGACCAATAGTTTAAACTGCAACTCACTACCTACTTCCCTACTGCTCTGAATGCTGGTTTTTCCTTATCCTGTTCTACTTTTTACCCCAATAATACTTACCACCTTCCGATGTAATATATAATTTACTTATGTATTCTGTTGTATTATGCTGATTATTTGTTGTCTGTATCCCATTACCCTTTTCGAATATAAGTTCCACGAAAAGCGATTTCTATCTGTATGCCCAGTAAACTTAGGACAGTGCCTGACACATAGTACTCAAAAAACTGTTGAATGAATGGTGATTCTGCCATTAGGTGCAAGCATCTAACTTCATTGTCTCTTCTATTATAGTTGTACCCAAGCATTTCCATATTGAAATACATATCATTTCATAGTGAGTTATTTTCCTATTTCTGCTTTATATTGTAGTCATGGCATTATGTCATAATACAAGGTATATCATAATATATGATCTATTGATTTTACAAGTCAGGATGGTACGGCAGTGTTATGAAGTGTTTGCTACAATATCAGAGTTTGGATGTTAGGGTTGGGAACTGCTGGTTTAGACCATTCCAGAAGCTACTCCTGGAGCTGCGGGTAGAGATAATCCCACCCAAACTGCGTGGCTGCTTCCTGGATGGGAGGGGCGGAGTGGATATTGGAGAGGCAACCGCAGTGTTGATGATCAGGAGGAAACAAATTTCATTTTCCAATTTTGCTATACTCTCATATTGTTCATGTTATTTGAATATTTTACAGTGAGTATTCATTCTTTTTGTAACAGGCAAAACCAATAAGAATATTTTTACTTAAAAAACT
This sequence comes from Neophocaena asiaeorientalis asiaeorientalis, assembly GCF_003031525.2. NCBI lineage: Eukaryota > Metazoa > Chordata > Mammalia > Artiodactyla > Phocoenidae > Neophocaena > Neophocaena asiaeorientalis. Next base: position 1,254,573 of record NW_020185332.1, on the reverse strand, counting down.
ACTGTAAAATATAGAAAAAGAGCAGAAGAATAAAAATCACCTTCTTCCCAGGGATAAACACTGCTAACATTTTATTTTATACTCTTTTGTTTTCAGGCATGGGTGTACGTCTATAGCTTTTCTATGATGGCTCTGAATAATAGGAGCCATGTGGCTGGAGGTGTCCTTTGTCAAGATTATTCTGGCAGCCACCTGCATGTTGGATGGAGGGTAAGGCTAGGTTGTAACCTAACAATGGGATGGAGGGCTCAGACTGGGCCAGTGGCTAAGAATAGAAATGGACACACCTCCGAGATATTGAAAGGGAAACATGCTGGTGACTAGTGATTAGTGTGTTTGTGAGAGCAGCAATGATTGTGTGTGTGTGGCATCTGTGTATTCCAACCTTGCGTTCAAGAATATTGGAGATGAGGGAGAACCTTTTGTCTGCTTTTGTGTTTTCTCTCCTGCTATTTCTTTTTACAATACAATAAATTGCATGTTTAAAGTGTGAAATCCGATGAGTTTTGATATATGTGTACACCTGTGAAACCATCACCACAATCAAGATGACAAACATATTCAGCATCCCCTCAAATGTCCTCTTACCTTTTAATCTCTCTCTCCCTTCTCTACTCTTTGGTTGGTTTGCAATTTATAGAATTTTATATAAATGGAATCATATATTATGCACTCTCCTTTTCTCTGGCTCCTTTCGCTCAGCACGATCATTTTGAGATTCATCCACTTTGTTGTGTGTATCAGTAGTTTGTTCCTTTTCTATTGCTGAGTAATATTCCATTATGTGGATATACCAAAATTTGCTTATCCATTCAGCTGTTGATGGAAATTTGGGCTCTTTCCAGTTTTTGCTATTACAAATAAGTCTGCTATAAACATTCATGTACAGCTTTTTATAGGTGTACATGTTTTCACATCTTTTAGATAAAAACCTAGGAGTGGATTGACTAGGTCATATCGTAATTATTCCTCTGTTCTAGGGTAACCTTTATCTTCTTTTTTGCTCACCCTGACCCAATTTAGTGTTGTAGTATTTTTATTTTTAAATTACTAAAAGGTCTAGTTTTTTTTTCCCCAGATAAATGATTGAGAAACAAAAATGAGACTCTGGTGGTCAGCTAGGTTTTTCTTTTCTTTTGAGTGAGCATAGCTCTTATTCACATGGGAGATTGCCTGGGCTTGGTGGAGTCCCACAATGCCAAAGCCAGTTCACTCTTCTGGGAGGCAGTAATAGACACAACAAGCACAGGGTAGGAGTGTGGGGATGGAAGGGGGCTGGTAATTGATACTCATCCAAAGAACTTACTCTGTAATGGTGGAATTTCAGAGGCCATAGGGGCTGTCATTTCTGGGCTAGGTGTAGATGAGGGTGAACAAGCTAACTGTGGTCTAGAAAGCCAGCTAGCTCACAGGAATTCTGGGAGGCTGTCAGGAAAAAGGCAAACAGCCCCAGAATGACAGGAATCCTGGGAACACTGAGGAACTCATAGTAGCCCACCCCAGTCTTCCGCAACTATCTGCGCTTTTATCCTGACCTTCTGTTTCCTGTTTCTGTCCATTTTTTAAAAACTGAGATCTGGCTCCTTTTAATTTTATGTGTGTGTTAAAATATACATAACATAGAACTTACCATTTTAACAATTTAAAGTGGTTCGATGGCATTAAATACATTTATGATGTTGTGCAGCCCTCACCACTATCCATTTCCAGGACTTTTTCATCATCCCAAATGGAAACTCTGTACCTAGTAAACAATAGCTTCTTATTCCCTTTCTACTCTACTCTCTGTAAGAATTTACACATTTTAGGTATCTCATATAAGTGGAATCATACAGTATTTGTCCTTTTGTTCCTGCCTTATTTCACTTAGCGTAATGTTTTCAAGATTCATTCTTGTTGTAGCATGTATCAGAATTTCATTCCTTATTAAGGCTGAATAATATTCAATTGTTAGTATATAACACATTCTGTTTATTCATTCATCTGTGATAGAACTTGTGTTGTTTCTACCTTCCGCCTTGTGTTGTGAATAGTGCTGCTATGAAGGTTGGTGTACATTTATCTAAGTCTCTGCTTTTCTTCTTTAGAGTAGAATTGCTGTATCATATAGTAATTGTAAGTGTAACTTTTAAAAGAACCACTAAACTGTTTAACACAGCAACTATACCATTTTACATTCTCACCAGCAATGTACAGGTTTCAAACTGCTTCACATCCTCTCCAACACTTCTTATTTTCTCTTTTGTTTTGTTTTGTTTTGTTTTTTTAGTAAAAGCCATCCTAATGAGTGTCAAGGGGTATCTCATGTGGTTTTGATTTGCATTTCCCTAATGACTAATGATGTTCAGCATCTTCTCATGTGCTATTGGCCATTTGTAAATGTTCTTTGGAAAAATGTCTATCCAAGTCCTTTGCCCATTTTTGAAAATGGTTGTTTCTTTGTTATTGTTGAGTTGTAAGAGTTCTTTATAAATTCTGGATATTAATCATTTATCATATATGTGATTTGTAAGTATTGTCTCCATTCTGTGGGTTATCTTCTCACTCTTTTTTTTATTGGAGTAATAATTTTTATTGGAGTGTAGTTGATTTACAATGTTGTGTTAGTTTCTGCTGTACAGCAAAGTGAATCAGTTGTACATATACATATATCTACTCTTTTTTAGATTCTATTCTCGTATAGGTCATTACAGAGTATTGAGTAGAGTTCCCTGTGCTATACAGTAGGTTCTTATTAGTTATCTATTATATATACAGTAGTGGGTATATGTCAATCCCAATTTCCCAATTTATACCTCCCCCCTTTCCCCCTTGGTAACCACAAGTTTGTTTTCTATCTTTTCACTCTCTTGATGTCCTTCTTTTAATTTTTGAAAGATGACTGTGCCACGTGACTTATGATCTATGAGTACCAAACCTAAAACGCAAGAACATGTGGAGAGTAAACTGTTAAAATAAAAGTTAGATGTTATTCTGATTCAGATTTCATGATATGGAAAAAAAATCTATGATTGAGCTACATAGCATTTGGTTAGAAATAATAAGCTGTTTGTAATATACATGTATTTTTGTACATTTATATATGAATATATAACTTAAATATATTTATATATAAATTTTTTTTTTTGCGGTACGCGGGCCTCTCACTGTTGCGGCCTCTCCCACTGCGGAGCACAGGCTCCGGACGCGCAGGTTAAGCGGCCATGGCTCACGGGCCCAGCTGCTCCGCGGCATGTGGGATCTTCCCGGACCGGGGCACAAACCCATGTCCCCTGCATCGGCAGGCGGACTCTCAACCACTGCGCCACCAGGGAAGCCCTATAAATATTTTTTAACCATTTCTTTCTTTAAGACTAGTTGGTGCTCTAGTGACTATAATCAGATAATCAAAATTGAGAATTTCCTGATCTTGTGCACAATTTATTACCTTATAGTATACGCATAGAAAAGATAAAAAGCACAGAAGACAAATATCACCACTTCATTAGGTCTGTTTACTTCTCTCTCTCAAAAAAATTCTTTTTATTGTGAAATAAACCTAATGTCACTACAAAAAAGTGCATGAAACTGATATGTGGAGTTTAACAAATAATTATAAAGTGAATGACACTATAAAAATCCTTTTGGGTCAAGAAATAGAAAACTGAGGTCTGTTTACTTAACAAATAAGAACCACATATGGAAGTATTTTGTGTCAGGCTGGAGGGTCCCTGGGCTCTGTTTATGGGATACTGAAGAGAGGTATGTCTCTCCTGGACATCCTTCCTGAGGTCTGGGTAATAAGTTCAACCTTTGGAAAATGAGCTAGAATGGAGAGGTGATGTTCACTGCATCCTGCCCTTATCCCATCATAGGTCTTGGCCTGGCCTCCAGATAATCCTTACAATTAACTCATGGTTCTCAACCTTGGCACTATTGATATTCTGGCTCAGATAATTCTTTGTTGTGTGGGAGCTGTCCTGTGTATTGTAGGATGTTTCTGCCCACGAGATGCCAGTGGTGCCTCCCAGTGGTACACTAAAAAGGTCTCCAGATATTATCTAATTTCCTGGAGTCAAAACTGACCCCTGTTGAGACCCAGTGCATTAATGAACATTTGCTATGTGCCAGGCATGGTGCGAGCTATACATATATTATTTCAGTCACATTTGTCCACATTTTGTTGCTAAGGAACCAAGCTTTAGCAGGATTAGGTAAATTATTAAAAGTGATACAGCACCCCGTGAATGGCTGAGCTAGAGTTTAAACATAGACCTATCAGTCCCCACTTTGTTTTCAACAACCATTTAGAGTTGCCTCCCATGCTGTAGAAGATGAGATATATTCCAGATCTTGCTTCTTCCACATATTCTAGGCCTAAGACATTTCTAAATCTGTACTTCCAGGCTTCCTACTGGGTACTTCCTCTTGGTTTTCCTACCAACTGTTAAAATTAGACATGCCTGAAACTAATGTCAACATTTTTGCTCTTTTTCTGTGTTTTATCCTTCCCCTTTTCTATTGATCATTCCTCCAAATAGCTATTAAACCTCAGATCTCTCTCTTTTTGTATCTTCATAGGCAGAATCTCATATTTTTGTACCTCCTGTCCAAATTCTATCTTTCATTTCTGAAAAAGGTATTTTTTTTATTTTTTAAATTAATTAATTTATTTTTGGCCGTGTTGAGTCTTCGTTGCTGCGCATGGGCTCTCTCTAGTTGCGGAGAGCAGGGGCTACTCTTTGCTGCAGTGCGTGGGCTTCTCATTGCTGTGGCTTCTCTTGTTGCGGAGCTTGGGCTCTAGGCACACAGGCTTCAGTAGTTGTGGCACGCAGGCTCAGTAGCTGTGGCATGTGGGCTTAGTTGCTGCGCAACATGTGGGATCTTCCCAGACCAGGGCTTGAACCTGTGTGCCCTGCATTGTCAGGCAGATTCTTAACCACTGCGCCACCGGGGATGTCCCTGAAAAAGGTATTTTTAATGATGAGTAGTGAAATCCTAATCAAAACCCCAATATGAATCTTTTTGGAACTTAAGAAGTTTACTCTGAGTTTCATCTGAAAAAGAAAGTCTCTAAAAATAGTCAAAGTTTAGAAAGAAAAAACAGTGAGAGGAAGTTGCCATATTTATTTTTGTTTCTCAAATACGTATGGTTCCTTCTATGCATCAGGCACTATTCTAAGCCCTATACAAATATTTACTCGTTTAATACCACATTGAGACATCAAAATAGACTACAAAGCCATACTAAAGCAGTATGATATTGGCATAGGAATAGAAAACTTGACCAATGGGACTGTATCGGGGTCAGGTCCTCTGGAAGCTGATACCAGATGAATTAGAAGCGTAAGAGATTCACTAGGGGAAAATACATGTGAAGGACAAAAGGGAGAAGTAGGGCCTTCAGACCACAATTTAGGTCCAATACCTATGCAAGGAGAGATGGAAGGAAGGAGGATTGGATGGGAAGTGCCTCGGACTATAATGCAATTCTGAGAAAAATCTCAGCCAGGCCAATGGAGAGCTCCAGAGAAAGATTGCTCATTAGAAGAGCCCCATTTTGGACAGAACTGGTCCAGCTGTAGGATCCCCACTGTGCTCAATTCTTGTTTGAGAAAAGTCCAGAGGGAGTGTGGCTTCAGGGTGAATGTTGTAGTGGGTCTTGGAGGTGTGGCAACTGGAGACTGTCAGCCAACTACACTTCTCACAACAGACTCTTTCTTTCTTTTTTTTTTTTTTGGTACTGGGGCCTCTCACTGTTGTGGCCTACTCCTGTTGCAGAGCACAGGCTCCGGACGCGCAGGCTCAGTGGCCATGGCTCACGGGCCTAGCCGCTCCGCGGCATGTGGGATCTTCCCAGACCGGGGCACAAACCCGTGTCCCCTGCATCGGCAGGCAGACTCTCAACCACTGCACCAACAGGGAAGCCCCAGACTCTTTCTTGAAGGGACATCTGAGCAGTGTTCCTCTCTGGCTGTCAGAGGTATTGTGTGAAGATTGAAGAATAGACATTTATTTGTATGAAACTTATTTATAAGAAGTTAGACATTTCAAACAGTGGGGAAAAAAGATAGACTTTTAAAATAAATGATGTTGAAACAATTGGCTATCCATTTGGAAAGAATTAATTTAGATCCCTACTAGTAATTAATTTAGATCTACTAATTTAGATCCTCAATATACATAAAATTCAGATGGAGAAAAAATTTATAAATAATATTTGAAGAAAAAAATTTTTTGAAAAACCTTGCTGTTTTTCAAAGGGAGAGGAAGCCTTCCTACGTAAAATGCAATACTCAGAAACCATAAGAGAAATGACTGAGAGAGATTTGATTAAATAAAAATTTAAAACTTCTGTATGGGAAAAAAGCATCATTAATAAAATTAAAAATCAGGTGATAGATTTGGAGAAAGTATTTGTGCCATATATATATAACAGGCAAAGGATTAAAAGGTAGACTATATAAAGAGATCCTTCACATCAATAAGAAAAGATAAACAACCCAAAAAGAAAATGGCCAAGGATATTGACAGGCAATTCACAGAAGAAATATAAATGGCTATTAAACATAGGAGAAAATGTTTACAACTCACTGGTTATCGGAGAAGTGGAAATTATTGGGCAAACCAGATGGGCAAAAATTTAAAATATTGCTAGTATA